>NW_027442292.1:0-145535 GCF_048569485.1 Anomaloglossus baeobatrachus
GAAATAATCTGCTTATTCCAATGAATCTATGCAGAGTTATTATTTCTGAGGCAAGCCATAAAAAACTGCATCAGAAAAAATTATCTCTGTAAGCACTCACGTTGTCACAGGAATTGCTGAAAAACTCTTTGTAAACAAATGCCCATTATACCTATGCATCTACTGTATATTAAGAGTTAACAGAGCAAAGTTCAATCTGTTATATAGTTAACAGGAATAGTATTACATCAGCATGTTACTAGGCAGGCCATATAACATCATGCCATAAACACTGATGTGATAAGAGCAATACTATTCAAGCAGGTATATTAAGGGTTAACAGAGCAGGATTCCGTCTTGTTGCAGGAGTTGAATTACAACAGCATGTTACTAGGCAAAGGGCGCATATCATTAAGCCATAGACACTGATGTGATCAGAGCAATACTTATCAAGCAGGCAGATTAAATCAACATTTTGTCAAACAGATCATACAGAGCGGTGATGAACCAAAGCATAAATATAGATCTTACATAAGAACCCCAGGATCACCCTTAACGATCGTTTCGTCTCTTCCTCAGAAGGGGTGAAGTCTGGTAAGGCACACAGTCTATTTAAGGCTGGGTTCACACATAGCGACAGCGATAACGACGTCGCTGTTACGTCACCATTTTCTGTGACGTAACAGCGACCTAGTAAGTCGTTGTTATGATCGCTGCTTAGCTGTCAAACACAGCGACGCAGCAACGATCATAACGTCGCTACATGTGCAGAGAGCAGGGAGCTGCGCACACTGCTTAGCACTGGTTCCCTGCACTCCTAGCTACAGTACACATCGGGTTAATTACCTGATGTGTACTGCAGCTACATGTGCAGAGAGCAGGAGCCGGCAGCACAGGCAGCGTGAGAGCTGCAGAGGCTGGTAACTAAGGTAAATATCGGGTAACCACCTTGGTTACCCGATGTTTACCCTGGTTACAGCTTACTGCAGCTGCCAGATGCCGGCTCCTGCTCCCTGCTCGCTTCATTCCGTCGCTCTCTCGCTGTCACACACAGCGATCTGTGCGTCACAGCGGGAGAGCAACAATAAAAAAACGAACCAGGGCTGTGTGTAACGAGCAGCAATCTCACAGCAGGGGCCAGATCGCTGCTCAGTGTCACACACAGCGAGATCGCTAATGAGGTCACTGCTGCGTCACAAAAACCGTGACTCAGCAGCGATCTCAGCAGCGAGCTCGCTGTGTGTGAAGCACCCCTAAGTAACAGCTGTCCAATGACACGCAGATTACTGATAGCAGCGGCTGTGAAGCGCTTATCATGGAAAGCAGGAGAGTTCAAAGCACCTGGGTCAGCGTCCTGCAGCCATGGAAACGTCCCCTGGTAAACCAGGGAGTGCGTCCATGAACCACGTGAGGACGCCTCACCATAGAAACCAGACAACACTGCTGCCCAGGGAAGCGCAAGCGCTCTAAGGATTTTTTTATACTTAGAAGTTAACCATAGGAATGCCAGTTATATCAGTGAATCTGAATAGATCCATGGTATGAAGTAAATTTATATGGATTAATGCAATGCAGCACTCATGAAACGGACTCTATTTATATAAAGATTTAATAGTGACATATACTAATGTGATTTATATAAATTAAATACAATAAAGTCTAACTGAAACAGACTCATCCATGGATCTAGACTATATATGTGGATATAAAGAAATGTGACAGTGATAAAGAAAATGTGACGGTACAAAAGTGCAAGGTGAGCAAAAAAGTATAGTGAATGAAACAATGAATAAATGTTATACTTACTTATGCAAATTCATTCAATTTCTAAAAGACAAAATTTAGCTGGATATGGACAAACACACAAAAAATGTGCAAAATATGCAAAATTTACAAATACATGTGAAAAAATGTATATAAAAAGTGTATACAAAATGTATATTTTTTATATAAAAATATATCTATATTGTGAACCTAAATACAAGAGACCACCTACACAGCCACATTGCACAATCCTAAATTACATAAAATTATATAATTTCCCAAGGTAAGAGGGGAAGGAATGGAAGGGGGGGAAAAAAAGCCTGGAGTCGGGCCATAGCCATTTGTAGAAGGGCATCCGAGCCTGCCAGGCTCAGTGGATTGGCGAGTGGTGATCTGCGGCACGCTGCAGAGCCTGGTGATTCACTGTCCATTGCAGAGCGGAGGGCTGGCATCTGGCTCCCTGAGGACATTTGGGTGGGCTCCTCCTCATCTTGTCCATAACTGCCAGGTTGTGCGCTGTCCTCTGCAGAACGGCTCTCTGGCGTCGGGCTCCTGGAGGACTCGTCGTCAACATCCTCATTGTTGTCCACAGCAGTCTTCTACCTCCTCGCCTCTGGCCAGAGCATCGGCCATTTCATTAGCTTTGCTCCTGGTGTTATCAGCCATTGTTGCAGACTTTGGTCACTGACACCTGATGCGCCCACACACCTTACTGTATATGCACTCTGACACTCTAGTGTTGGTCTAGTCTGAAGACCCCAGCAGCCACAGCTGCTACTGGCAGTCTTTAGTGTCTGGGAGTATGGGTCTCACACTCACACGCACTATTATCTCGATCCCACCGCTTGCCACCAATATGTCACGATCGGGGGGGTAACAAGCGGGCATCACACCCCTCCTCTATACCTCCCGACCGACAGACAGAGCACGTGATGCGCTCTCTAGCGCCCCTCTTATAGTCAGGCCAATTATGGAATTGCCCGAAAATAAGCAAGGAGGCCGCTATTCTCCTATGCCGAGGATTGAAGGGTTCCCGGTGAGAGTGAGGTATATATTCCTCCTGACCTCAGCGGACGGAATATATGAAAACCACCTTTAATCTCACCGGCTGCCCCACAATGATCCTTGGCACAAACTCGCTGCCACCATCCGATTTACGGTAACAATTAAGCCGAACACACAGACGTGGGATTCAAGATCGAGATAACAGAACAGCCCAAGATTAATTATATAATTTAATCAGCCTAAGGCACACTAGAAACTACAATATATACAATAGGGAATCTACAGAATATACAGTTAGGTCAGAGTACATTTACAGGCAAGATATGGGTTACAAACAGGCATACAGTTCAAGCAGTTACCTTGTGCGTCTGGCCACAGGGGGGCGCTGATAGACCAGGTTTCCGGAACTCCCTCACAGGTCTTTCCCGACCAGACCCCCGAGCAAAGAACAAGCTAAAATGTCCGAACTGTGGTTATCAACCTGGCCGAATCCCTGTCCCCCTCCTACCTCTGTGACCTCACAGGGAACCACTGCCACTCCCCCGGCTTTGAGTCAGGATAAAATTCCCAAGGGATTATTAATCATAACTTTGCCTGGGAACATTGTAGGCGGACGCCAATGCTCTCATTTTGACAGTTATGAATTTAGCTGCAAAACGAGAGTACTCATGGCTTGTCTGCTAGTTCCCCACTGGCCGATATCACGCCTGGGGTACTTCCCAAGGTCCCACTCCCATAAAAAAGGTGTGCCAGCATCGTCCGCATGCGGAGACACCATTTTTATGGTTGCCGTATTTATCGGATGTACGTCTCGCGAGATATTAACCATATTTTACCGGAGTCGTTCTGTCTGGTGGCTTCAATGGCCTGGTAATGAGATAGGAACTCTTGTTACAGGGTCACAGCAGGGGGTCGTCCTGTGTCCTTTGTTCACAACTCATCTAATCTCCATATCACAGGAGATTGCCTCTGCTGTGTGAATGGGATGTGACACCTCTCCAGATGTTGGACATCTGAGAAGGAGAAGGGGGGGGGGGTGCTACCACGGAGTGATGAGAGCGATTATGACTGGAAATCATAATTCCTCTTCATATGCCAGGATTTACCTCACAGAAGGGTTTAAAGTTCATCAGCAATTTCTCAGTTTTCGAAAAAAAAATTACAAAACCATTTTTTTAGGGACCACATCACATTTGAAGTGACTTTGAGAGGACTAGGTGACAGAAAATACCCAAAAGTGACACCATTCTAAAAACTGCACCCCTCACATTGCTTAAAATTACATACAAAAAGTTTATAAATCCTTTAAGTGCTTCACAGGAACCAAAGCAATGTGGAAGGAAAAAATGATTTTTTTAAATTTTTTTTCAACACAAAAATGTTACTTAAAACATAAAAGTTTGCATTTTCACAAGGATATCAGGAAAAAATGCACCATAAAATGTATTGTGCAATTTCTCCTAAGTACCCCATATGTGGTGGACATCAATTGTTTGGGCGCACTGCAGGGCTCGGAAGGGAAGGAGCTTCATTAGAATTTTTGAAAGCAAAATTAGCTAAAACCATTAGCGGACACCATGTCGCGTTTGGAGAGTCCCTGATGTGCCTAAACTGTGGAGCTCCCCCACAAGTGACTACATTTTGGAAACTAGCAAACAAAAGGAGGAAAGGAGATGAAGCACGATTTGTTGCAAAATACATTTTATTCAATAAAAATCAAGTAGAAAAGTACTATAAGCAACATGTAATATATACAATAGGTCCTCGGTGAGTGTGGAAAGGGGGTAGTAGAAAAAAGGGGGGAAAAATGAGGTAAATAAAATTACCACACAGAACCAGCCACAATTATTATGCGTATAATAGATGTAATATTTGTGTTAAAATTTACACACCAGTATGGTACTGAATTAAATAAAGTGGCAAACTAAAGGGGGCACATACTGAGAGGATTATATATGTACCTGCAGTCTGGCATATGAAAAAATGTGCCCCACATGAGAGAACCAAAATGGTCTATACACAGAGTGTAAAATTCCCTGACACATGCACAGCCCTGCCACAAGAAACACACCGCAAGTGTGAAGTTGGAGTGAGACAAATAGAAGTAAGTGGTAAATGCCCAAGGCTAGGAAACTGTGCAGGTGAATGGAGAGCACTATGTAAATGACCAGAAAGGACTCATGCAATACCTCTACCTGGTGGTGTAGTGGGAGGCTGGTTCTGGTGGTAAGATAACCTCTTGACAGCTGTTTCGCAGCACGCTTTCTCAAAAGGAAGTGTGATGTATGCGGTGAGAAACCAGCTATATTGGGACCAAGGAAGTGAAAACAATCAATCCTGATTGCAGTTGATGTAGTGCGCGTGCGCTAGCAGCCGAGATCGGGCAGCAGCGAGGGACGGAAACACCGCTGCTTTGGAAACTAGACCTCTCAAGGAATTTATCTAGATGGTTGGTGAGCACCTGGAACAGGTGGGCTTCACAGAATTTTATAAGCTGTGAAAATGAAAAATGTAATTTTTAAACCACAAAAATGTTGCGTTAACGCCAAATTTTGCAAATAACCTAGAGTAATAGGAGATAGTGAACCATACAAATTATTGTGCAATTTCTCCTGACTAATGCAGGAAAGAAGAAGAAGGGAAAGAGTACCACATTGGAGTGCAGATTTAGTTGGAATGGTTTGTTTTGCCATGTCACATTGGTAGAGCCCCTGAAATGCCAAAACAGCAGAAATCTCCCACAGTGACCCCATTTTACAAACTGTACCCCTCAATGAATTCATTCAGAGGTGCAGTGTGCAAACAAATTTTATACTATTGGGCGGTAAACAAAAATAATTACATTTTTACAACTAAAATGTTGTGCTAACCCCAAATTTCCAATTTGCACATGGGGAATAGGTAAAAAATGTCCTATAATGTGTTACACAATTTCTCCTGAACATGACAATACCCCACATGTCATTGTACAGTAGTGTTTGGCCGCACGACAGGTCGGTCTCAGAGAGGAAGGAGCACCATTTGATTTTTTGAAACACAGATTTTCCTAGAATAGTTTGTGGACACCATTTGCAGAGTCCCCATGTGCGAGAAAAGAAGAAATCCCCCTCAAGTGACCACATTTTGGAAATTTCACCCCTCTGGGAATTCATCTACAGGAGTAGTAATGATTTAGTCTCTAGGGTACGTGCCAGCGATCAGCACATGCCATGTTCTGGATGTGGAGTGTATTCACCTGCAGAGACACAAGTGCACTACTCAGGAGGCGGCAGCTGCCCATGCCCACGATCAGGGTTTGGGGCACTGTGGACTTTCGCTCTGTTTTCCCAGCTGGGAACACTCGCGTCTCTGCAGCATAAATTGACATACTGCATCTAGGGAAGCAGCTCCACAGGTCAGTTTACGAAGTATAGAAAAGAAGTACAGTGGGCATTGGATTTATATCAGTCCATCCACTGTGCTTGTACCGCACAATGCAGTGGTTTGGACACAGCAAAAATACGGAGCATCCAATATGCTGCTATTCCTTATTGTGGGCAAGCACCCTTAAAGGTAATCCCGATGCAAGCACTTAGCGTAGAGCACAGGATAAATATGAGCCGTGCCGTACTGCGTTCTTTTAAAGACAGAATGAACAAATCAACAACAGTTGAACTATTGGCTTTCTTTATTTATTTTTTACACCATTCGCCATGTAGTATAGGTGATTAGGTGGCTGTATTCCTCTGGTACTAAAAAACGCTTTTTACAAAATAAAGTTTTTTTGCATCACCAGATTTTGAAGGCTATAGTTTTTTTTTTATTCTGACATGTGAGGACTTTTTTTGTGGGATAAGTTGGAGTTTTTATTGATACCATTTTTGGCCATAATTTTTGATCGCTTTCTATTCCACTTTTTGTGAGGCAGAATCAAGAAGAAACAGCAACTCAGGAATAGGGGGTTTTTTAACGTTGTTTACAGTGCTGTAAAAGTGATAAGATAGATTTATTCTCCAGGTCAGTATTATTACAGAGATACCATATTTATACAAGTTTTTTTGTTTTGCTGCTTTTATACCATAAAAACTATTTTGCACGGAAAAAATCAGTTTTTGCATTGCTGTATTTTGACAGCTATAACATTTTTATTTGTTGGCTGATAAAACTGTATGGTGGCTTGTTTTTTTGCGGGTGAAATGATGTTTTCATCTGTACCAGTTTTATTTATATATAACTTTTTGATCACATTTTATTCCACTTTTTTGTCAGCTATATGTTAAAAAGACATTGTTTTTGCTATGTTTTTTTTTTTTTTATCGTGTACACTGAAGGGGTTAGCTCGGGTTGTTATGGACGTGGCAATACCAAATATGTGTACTTATTTGTTTATTTTATTTTTTTACACAAATTTAATTGGACTATTTTTATTATTTTTCTTCTTTATTTTCAGATTTTTTTTAAATAACGTGTTTTTCCAAAAATAAGACCTCCATCAAAAATAAGCCCTAGCAGGGATTTTCAGCATTTTCGGAGCAAAGTTTAAATATAAGCCCTCCCCTGAAAGAAGGGAATTTTGTTACTTACCGTAAATTCCTTTTCTTCTAGCTCTTATTGGGAGACCCAGACGATTGGGGTATAGCTACTGCCTCCGGAGGCCACACAAAGCACTACACCAAAAAGTGCAAGGCCCCTCCCCTTCTGGCTATACCCCCCCGTGGTATCACGGGTTCTCCAGTTTTAGTGCCAAAGCAAGAAGGAGGAAAGCCAATAACTGGTTTAAACAAATTAACTCCGAGTAACATCGGAGAACTGAAAAACCGTTCAACATGAACAACATGTGTACCCGCAAACAACAAAAAAATCCCGAAGGACAACAGGGCGGGTGCTGGGTCTCCCAATAAGAGCTAGAAGAAAAGGAATTTACGGTAAGTAACAAAATTCCCTTCTTCTTCAGCGCTCTATTGGGAGACCCAGACGATTGGGACGTCCAAAAGCTGTCCCTGGGTGGGTAAAGAAATACCTCATGTTAGAGCTGCAAAACAGCCCTCCCCTACGGGGGTGTCACTGCCGCCTGCAGGACTCTTCTACCTAAGCTGGCATCCGCCGAAGCATAGGTATGCACCTGATAATGCTTGGTGAAAGTGTGCAGACTCGACCAGGTAGCTGCCTGGCACACTTGTTGAGCCGAAGCCTGGTGTCGTAATGCCCAGGACGCACCCACGGCTCTGGTTGAGTGGGCTTTTAGCCCTGAAGGAACCGGAAGCCCCGCAGAACGGTAGGCCTCTAGAATTGGTTCTTTGATCCATCGAGCCAGGGTGGCTTTAGAAGCCTGCAACCCCTTGCGCGGACCAGCGACAAGGACAAAAAGTGCATCGGAACGGCGCATGGGCGCCGTGCGGGAAATGTAGATTCTGAGTGCTCTCACCAGATCCAGCAAACGTAAGTCCTTTTCATACCGGTGAACCGGATGAGGACAAAAGGAAGGCAAGGATATATCCTGATTAAGATGAAACGAGGAGACGACCTTAGGGAGAAACTCCGGAATGGGGCGCAGCACTACCTTGTCCTGGTGGAACACCAGGAAGGGAGCCTTGGATGACAGAGCTGCCAGCTCCGACACTCGCCGAAGCGATGTGATCGCAACAAGAAACGCCACTTTCTGTGACAGGCGAGAAAAGGAAACTTCCTTCAGAGGCTCGAAAGGCGGCTTCTGGAGAGCAACTAGTACCCTGTTCAGATCCCATGGATCTAACGGCCGCCTGTACGGGGGCACAATATGACAGACCCCCTGCAGGAACGTGCGCACCTTAGGAAGACGTGCTAGACGCTTCTGAAAAAACACGGATAGTGCCGATACTTGCCCTTTAAGGGAGCTGAGCGACAAGCCCTTTTCTAACCCCGATTGCAGGAAAGAAAGAAAAGTGGGCAATGCAAATGGCCAGGGAGACACTCCCTGAGCGGAACACCAGGATAAGAAAATCTTCCACGTTCTGTGGTAGATCTTAGCAGACGTCGACTTTCTAGCCTGTCTCATTGTGGCTACAACTCCTTGGGATAATCCTGCAGACGCTAGGATCCAGGACTCAATGGCCACACAGTCAGGTTCAGGGCCGCAGAATTCTGATGGAAAAACGGCCCTTGGGACAGTAAGTCTGGTCGGTCTGGAAGTGACCACGGTCGGCCGACCGTGAGATGCCACAGATCCGGATACCACGATCTCCTCGGCCAGTCTGGGGCGACGAGTATGACGCGGCTGCAATCGGATCTGATCTTGCGTAAGACTCTGGGCAAGAGTGCCAGAGGCGGGAATACGTATGGGAGCCGGAACTGCGACCAATCTTGTACTAAGGCGTCTGCCGCCAGAGCTCTTTGATCGCGCGACCTCGCCATAAATGCCGGGACCTTGTTGTTGTGCCGGGACGCCATTAGGTCGACGTCCGGCACTCCCCAGCGGCGACAGATTTCCTGAAACGCGTCCGGGTGAAGGGACCATTCCCCTGCGTCCATGCCCTGGCGACTGAGGAAGTCTGCTTCCCAGTTTTCGACGCCTGGGATGTGAACCGCGGATATGGTGGATGCTGTGTCTTCCACCCACATTAGAATGCGCCGGACTTCTTGGAAGGCTTGCCGACTGCGCGTCCCTCCTTGGTGGTTGATGTATGCCACCGCTGTGGAGTTGTCCGACTGGATTCGGATCTGCTTTCCTTCCAGCCACTGTTGGAAGGCTAGTAGGGCAAGATACACTGCCCTGATTTCCAGAACATTGATCTGAAGGGTGGACTCCTGCGGAGTCCACGTTCCCTGAGTCCTGTGGTGGAGAAAAACTGCTCCCCACCCTGACAGACTCGCATCTGTCGTGACCACTGCCCAGGATGGGGGCAGGAAGGATCTTCCCTGAGACAATGAGGTGGGAAGGAGCCACCATTGTAGCGAGTCCTTGGCCGTCTAGCATTCAGGCTGAGTTGGCATGTCTCTTGAGAGGGTGCCTTGACCAGTAGATCGTCTAGGTAAGGGATCACCGAGTGTCCCTGAGAGTGCAAGACTGCTACCACTGCCGCCATGACCTTGGTGAAGACCCGTGGGGCTGTCGCCAGACCGAATGGCAGAGCTACGAACTGAAGATGGTCGTCTCCTATCACAAAACGTAGAAAACGTTGATGTTCTGTAGCAATTGGCACGTGGAGATAAGCATCTTTGATGTCTATTGAGGCAAGGAAGTCTCCTCGAGACATTGAGGCAATGACAGATCGTAGGGTTTCCATCCGGAACCGCCTGGCGTGCACATGTTTGTTGAGCAGTTTTAGGTCCAGAACAGGACGGAATGAGCCGTCCTTTTTTGGAACCACAAAGAGATTGGAGTAAAACCCTCGACCCTGTTCCTGAGGAGGGACAGGGATCACTACTCCTTCCGCTCTTTGGGAGTCCACCGCCTGCCGCAGAGCATCTGCTCGGTCTGGATGTGGGGAGGTTCTGAAGAATCGGGCTGGAGGACGAGAACTGAACTCGATTCTGTACCCGCGAGACAAAATGTCTGTCACCCACCGGTCCTTGACCTGTGACAGCCAAATGTCGCAAAAGCGGGAGAGCCTGCCCCCGACCGGAGATTCGGCGGGAGGGGGCTGGAAGTCATGAGGTAGCCGCTTTGGAAGCGGTTCCTCCATTTGCTTTCTTGGGGCGTGCGTGAGCCCGCCAGGAATCTGAGTTTCTTTGCGTCCTCTGAGACCCTTTGGACGAGGTAAATGGTGTCTTGCCCGAACCTCGAAAGGACTGAAACCTCTGCTGCCACTTTTTCTGCTGAGGTTTGCTTGTTCTGGGCTGGGGTAAAGAAGAGTCTTTACCCTTGGACTGCTTAATGATGTCAGCCAATGGCTCGCCAAACAGTCTATCTCTAGATAAAGGCAAGCTGGTTAAACATTTTTTGGAACCAGCATCTGCCTTCCAGTCCCTTAACCACAAGGCTCTGCGCAAAACTACCGAATTGGCGGACGCCATTGAGGTGCGGCTGGTAGATTCTAGGACCGCATTGATAGCGTAAGACGCAAACGCAGACATCTGCGAGGTAAGGGACGCCACTTGTGGCACTGCTGGATGTATGATAGCATCCACTTTTGCTAAACCAGCTGAAATAGCCTGGAGAGCCCATACGGCTGCGAATGCCGGAGCAAACGACGCGCCGATAGCTTCATAGACAGATTTTAACCAAAGGTCCATCTGTCTGTCATTGGCATCTTTAAGTGAAGCGCCATCCTCCACTGCAACTATGGATCTAGCTGCAAGTTTGGAAATCGGGGGGTCTACCTTTGGACACTGGGTCCAGCGCTTGACCACATCAGGGGGGAAAGGATAACGTGTATCCCTAGAACGTTTAGAGAAACGTCTTTCTGGGTGAGCGTCGTGTTTCTGGATTGATTCTCTGAAGTCAGAGTGATCCAACAAAGCACTCAATTTACGCTTGGGATAGAGGAAACGAAACTTCTCCTGCTCTGCAGCTGCCTCTTCTGCTGAAGGGGCTGGGGGAGAAATATCTAACAGCCTATTGATGGCTGAGATGAGGTCGTTTACCATGGCGTCCCCATCAGGGGTATCCAGGTTGAGAGGGGTTCCAGGAGTGGATTCCTGATCACTCTCTTCAGACACCTCACAGGGAGACTGATTGCGCTGAGACCCTGAGCAGTGTGATGACGTTGAGGGTCTTTCCCAGCGAGCTCGCTTAGGGTGGCTGGGGCTATCATCTGAGTCATAATCCTCAGCTTGTGAAGCCGGGGACCCCCTTGTAGTCTGGATTGGATCCAGCTGAGGGGGGCCAGAGGACAGAGACCTCGCCGAGTCCAAAGACTGAGCCCCAGACATGGATTGCAAAGTTTCAAGGATTTTTGTCATAGTCACAGACATTCTATCAGCAAAAACTGCAAAGTCTGTCCCTGGCGCCGGGGCAGAACTTACAAGCGTCTCAGCCTGGGTCACTACCTCTCCGGACTCCGGCTGGCGAAGCAGCACCGGATCGGAGCATTGCACACAATGGGGGTCATCGGAGCCTGCTGGTAGAGCAGCCCCACATGCAGCACACGCAGTGTACACAGCCCTAGCCTTGGCAGCCTTGCGTTTTGTGGATGACATGTTGCTGCTTCCTCAGAGCGATCTGGGTATCCAGCCAGGAAGCGACCTCACAGTGCAAGAAATAAATAAATATATATATCTGGTGACACAGTACACCAATACACACTGAGGCACTAGAGGGGCCAGCTGAAATGCCGCTTACCGCCCGCTTAAGAGCGGGTGTGTGGTCGCCAAAAGCCCCCTAGTCCAGGTCTCCCAGAGCCTTGCGTCCTTCCTCCAGCCAGACTGCATGTAATGGCTGCCGGCGTCCTGGGAGAGGAGGGGGGGCGGGCCCTGGGCGTTCCTGGCTAAGAGCGGGAAGCCTGCTTCCCTCTGTGCCTAGTGAGAGGGCTGGAGCATGTAAATCAGGCTCCAGCCCTCGTCGCTGCTGCGAAACAGCGTCTCTCCCCTACCCTGATTGACAGGGTGGGGGCGGGAACGAAGCGGAGCTAGGCCGCAAAAAGCCGGGGACTAAAGTTATAAACGCCGCCGCCGTAAAAGCGCGGTCGGCGTGTCCCCGGCGCACCACAAGTCACAGCAGCGCCGCCCGGTCCAGTGGGGGTCGGCGCTGCGTTCCCACAACACAAAGTCCCCCAGTAAACTGTAGGAACACTAACTCCAACGTTACGGTCCCCGGCGCACTACAACACCCAGCCAGCCCGGAGTGTGTCTGTGCCTGCCGGGGACACAGAGTACCTGTATGATGCAGGGCCTTGTCCCTGATTGTACTCCTGCTCCATATCCATCAGGTTCAACTGGGTCTGTGGATGGAGCCCGGCGTCAGAGCTTAGAGGCCGGCAGGATCCCACTTCCACAGAGCCCTACAAGGGGATGTGGAAGGAAAGCAGCATGTGGGGCTCCAGCCTCTGTACCAGCAATAGGTACCTCAACCGTACAACACCATCCACGGGTGAGACGGGAGCATGCTGGGGGCCCTATATGGGCCCTCTTTTCTTCCATCCGAAATAGTCAGCAGCTACTGCTGACTAAAATCTGTGGAGCTATGTATGGATGTCTGACCTCCTTCGCACAAAGCTTGAAAACTGGAGAACCCGTGATACCACGGGGGGGTATAGCCAGAAGGGGAGGGGCCTTGCACTTTTTGGTGTAGTGCTTTGTGTGGCCTCCGGAGGCAGTAGCTATACCCCAATCGTCTGGGTCTCCCAATAGAGCGCTGAAGAAATCAGCCCTAGTCACTGATCAATAATGAAGTGTCCGTGCAGCTAAAAAAGATACTGCAGGACACTTCATTATAGACAGCGGGCACGCCATAATCATACTCCCCAGACGCCAAGCAGATGACCTGCAGTGATCGCACACCCGCACACATTCATATCTCACACACACAATCAGATCTCACAGACAAACCAGATCTCACACACAAACATCCGATCTCACACACAGACATAGGATCACACACACAAACATCGGATCACACACAAACATCAAATCACATACACAAACATCAGATCACACACACATTGGATCGCATATATACTCACCACATTCAGCGACACCGATCTCTTCTCGCCGGCAGAATCCTGAAAGGCAGTGCGGTGGAGCGCAAGGACCTGCAGAACAGGACCTGCGGCAGGACACGTGACTCCCTCCCGGTTGCGCTGGATGTGATGTGTGCGATCTGCTGTGTGTGTGCGCGATCGGCTGTGTGTGTGCGCGATCGGCTGTGTGTGTACGCGATCGGCTGTGTGTGTGCGCGATCGGCTGTGTGTATACGCGATCGGCTGTGTGTGTACGCGATCGGCTATGTGTGTACGCGATCGGCTGTGTGTACGCGATCGGCTCTGTGTGTGACCAGCTGTGTGTGTCTGCGATCTGATTAGTGTGTCTGCGATCTGCTGTGTCTGCGATCTGCTGTGTGTGTGTGTGTGTGTCAGCCAGCAGCAGGGGAGGACAGCGTGCAGCTTCCACCAGAGATCACAGGAGGACCTGGGAGCCACTCAGACGTCCGGTCTGGTAATATGAGTCTCCTGGGAAGTGGGGGGGGTCTGCTTTTTTGGGGCGTTAACGTACCCCCCAACCGTGTTTCTCCAAAAATAAGACCACCTCCAAAAATAAGCCCTAGTGCTTTTTTGTGGGGCAAAAAAAATATAAGACAAGTTGATTCCAATGCTGAAAGAAGTGGGCGAAATAGAGGTATATCTTATACCTTGGTTACGGCCCAGGCTGAATTGCATTGATTTTTGTCCTTCCCTAATAATTTGATGTTCTCATGCCTAACCCCCTAGTGATTTTAACGGAGTCAATAAATGGGAAGTTTTACGTTATACATCTATTTGGCCCAGTTCAAGTTAGTGCAACCACAAAGAAAAAAGAGCGATGAGACATCTTATCATGAAATTTTTATTTTTATTAATATTAATAATCAAGTGGGAAAAGAGAGACAACATTCAATATGGGTGCACAGACCCCAATACCCAGTTAGCCCAGGAGGGTAATATTACATTTAGTTCACAATGTATGTCGCACAAAGAACCGGGGAATGGCGCCCACCCGACGGACGTTCGTTTCGGCAAGATGCAAGATTTATTTTTTTTTCAATAAATCAAATCATTTTTTAAAAAAAGTGTGGGATCCCCTGTATTTTTCATGACCAGCCAAGGTTTAGCAGACAGCTGATGGTTGCAGCCTGCAACTGCCGCCTATCCTGTGCTGGATATGAAAAATGAAGGGTACTCTAGAAAACAACAAAAAAAATTTAACAAAAAAACTAAAAAAAAAAAACAGCTGGCCATCCCTCTCTATCAAGCTATTCTGTTATTTATTTCTATCTATTCTATCTGTTCTTTCTTATTATCTATTCTATCTGTTCTAGCTATCTATCTATCTATCTGTCCATCCACCTATCCATCCATCCATCCATCCATCCATCTATCTATCTGTCCATCCATCTATCCATCCATCCATCCATCCATCTATCCATCTATCCATCTGTCCATGTATCCATCTATCTATCCATCCATCCATCCATCTATCCATCTATCCATCTGTCCATGTATCCATCCATTCATCCATCCATCCATCCATCCATCTATCTATCCATCTATCCATCTATCCATCTGTCCATGTATCCATCTATCCATCTATCTATCTATCTATCTATCTATCTATCTGTCTATCTATCTATCATCCATCCATCTATCTAATTCACTATCAATTCTATCTATCTATCTATCTATCTATCTATCTCTCTATCTATCCATCCATCCATCTATCTCTCTAATTCTCTATATATTCTAGCTATCTATCTATTATCCAATCCTATCTTTGTTTCTACTTTAAAAAATGCATTAACAAAAACACGGTAAAAAGACGTCAAAAACGTACTTTTTTTGGGCCACAAGCTGCATTTTCTGAAACCACAGGGAAAAAAGATGCAGTCAAGATGCAATCAGAAAAAAGATGCCGTGTGTGAAGACAGCCTTAGGCCGGTTTCACACTTGCGATTGACTCGCACGAGTGCAATGTGAGAAAATCTCGCATTGCACTCGAACTAATGTTAATCAATGAGGCTGCTCCGATCTGCTTTTTTTTCTCAGCTCAAATCGGACTGAGAAAATAATTGCAGCTTGCTGCGATTTTTAGAGTTTCTCGAGCGAGACTCTCCAATGCAGGTCTATGGGTGCGATAAAAAAACGGATGTCACACGGACCATCCTAGTGACATCCATTTTTCTAAATACAATCTATCATGTAGCACATAACACTGTAAATGCTCGTGTACATGACTGTAATGACTAATAGCTGCTGAGAAAAAAACGTATCACATACGGATTGAATACGGATTGCTTACGGACTACTATCATGAGAAAAATCACAGACTCGTATTGCAGACGGATCAACACTCGGATAGAGCTCATCCTACTTTCAGGCATGAGAATCGGACCTATTTATCGAACGCAAGTGTGACTCCAGCCTAAGGAAGAAAAAGGTCCAAGTGGTCATCCTAAGGCCGCTTTACATGCTACGACATCGCTAAAGCGATCTCGTTGGGGTCACGGAATTTGTGACGCACATCCGGCCGCTTTAGCAATGTCGTTGTGTGTGACACCTATAAGCGATTTTGAATTGTCGCAAAAACGTTCAAAATCGCTCATCGGTGACATGCCCCCCTATTCCCAATTATCGTTGCTGCTGCAGGTCCGATGTTATTCGTCGTTCCTGCGGCAGCACACATCGCTATGTGTGACACCGCAGCAACGAGGAACCTCACCTTACCTGCGGCCGCCCGCAATGAGGAAGACGGTGGGCGGGATGTTATGTCCTGCTCATCTCCGCCCCTCTGCTTTGATTGGGCGGCCACTTAGTGACACTGCTGTGACGCCGAACGAACCGCCGAACGAACACATTTTTTTTGCGACTGAATATTTTTATACAGGGGCCCTTATACATTTATACCTTGCATATTTATAAATGCAATCTATTTATTAGTGCATTGTTTTTTAATATCGGTGAGATGGGTGAGGTGTTGCTCTGATTGTATAAATTCTTGGTATTTTTTCATGAATTGAGTATAATTTTCCTTTACTCCTCTCACCAATAATTTATGGTCAGAAATCCCCTCTGTGTCTGTGTTTTTCAAGTGATGTTTTTCTTGATTTTTTTGATGTTTTTTAGCTATTTGGATTAAATAAATGTTTTAAAAAAATATTTTGTAAGATAAAAACTATTTGATACAATATACTCTGATTTCTGTTTGTTTGTTGATTATCCAGTTAAGGTTGTTTCAGTCTGCGCCAGGGCCTTTAGAGACTGCACAGCTAAGGCCTCTAGCCTGTACAAGAAACGAGAGGGTCAGGTGCAGTAGAATTGAGATAGACCCTCTTTAAAGGGAACCAAACATCAGCATTTCCCTATATAAGGTGCAGCCAGTGCAGTACTGGCACCATCAGGCACAGTGTGTACATACCATCAGGGGGCAGCTCGGGTGTTTAGGCAGTGAAATCCAACTTTATAAAGTTTGAAAATTCATGCACTTTTTGATTGACGTGTGCACCTCTCTGCTAATATCAGGGCGGGTTATGCACGTTTATCCCCGCCCCCCCGCCGCCTGTTCCTCCCTCTCACTGGCCGTATGTAAATTTGTAATCTTCAGTTACACGGCGTCGGAGTTAGCGCCTGCGCATAGCGCTCATCTCCGGCGTCGTGTTTCTGAAGCCCACAGTATTATGGTGCATGAGAGGGCGACGCATGCGCCCTCGCTTCTTCAGATCTGTTGTGACTGCGGGAGCGCGCGGTCACAACAGGACTGGAGAACAGCTGATCTTACCCTGATTAGCTGCAGCAGACATCTCCTACGAGATCGTCTGCTGCAGCTAATCGGTAAGATCAGCTGTTCTCCAGTCCTGTTGTGACCGCGCGCTCCCGCGGACACAACAGATCTGAAGAAGCAAGGGCGCATGCGCCGCCCTCTCATGCACCATAATACTGTGGGCTTCAGAAACTCCGACGCCGTGTAACTGAAGAATATAAATTTGCATACGGCCAGTGAGAGGGAGGAACAGGTGGCGGGGGGGGCGGGGATACACGTGTATAACCCGCCCTGATATTAGCAGCAGAGGTGCACACGTCAATCAAAAAGCGCATGAATTTTCAAACTTTATAATGTTGAATTTCACAGCCTAAACATCCGAGCTGCACCCTGATGGTATGTACACACTGTGCCTGATAGTGCCAGTACTGCACTGGTTGCACCTTATATAGGAAAATGCTGATGTTTGGTTCCCTTTAATATTTTCCACGTGTGCGATACTATGCACATAACAGTGACACGGTATCTGCAATCTATTATTAGTGATTTTTCCCTTCCGAGCTTGGAGTGCACCACATAAGGGGTATCTGTGTACTGTCTACAACGGACAAACATACTTGTACATCTTACCTCTTCTAAGTCGAAATAGGTGATTTGGATAATTTGCCTCATAAGTATATTTAGGTTTTGGTAGAGCAGCAATACGGGCACTACGCCTCAGCACCCTAAGTGTGAATGACATAAAAGAAAGAATAAAAAAAAAGTTAATATCATTTTCTACATATCTACGGTACTTTACATCAGCATCATTTCTGAAACCAACTTTTTTAGTTGTTAGAAGGTTTAAACGTTCAACAGCTATTTTTCACTTTTTCCAATAAAATTTACAAACCATTTTTATTCACAACAGACCACTTCACTATTATTGACACTATTATTACATGGCTACGGGGCCTATATTCCAGAGAACCCACAAACAAGACCACAATTTAACTCCTTCCCCCCCGGGCAATTTTGTTTTTTACCTCCCCTTCTTCCGAGAGCCATACCTTTTATATATTTCCATCAATATAGCCAAATGATGGCTTGTTTTTTGTGGGACGAGCTATAGATTTGAATGACACAATTTATTCTGCCCCATATTGTACTGGAAAACGGGAAAAAAATTCCAAGTGCGGTGAAATTGCAAAAAAACTACAATTGCTCAATTGTTTTAGGGGGTTTATTTACCATGTTCACTATTTTGAAAAACTGACCTGGGATTATGATTTTCCAGATCGAAACGAGTTTCTAGATACCAAACATGTATAGTTTTACTTTTAGCTAAGTGGTGAAAAAAAAACAAACAGAAGTTTGTCAAAAAAAAAAAGAGTACAGCTTTTTTCGCCATTTTCTGAGACCCACAACGTTCCTATGTTTAGGGATCTGGGGCTCAGTGATGACTTATTTTTTTTGTCTTGAGCTGGTGTTTTTAAATTATACAATTTTTGAGTAGATACGACGTTTTGCCGATAAAATATATGGTCTGCACTAATGGAAGGTGCTGGCGGTATAGGACTATACTCAATGAATTCTAAAGTAGAACAGTTTATGGAAAGCACTCAGGGAAACAGAAAAAAAAATGTCCATTATGTGAAGTTTTGATCGCCTGTTATTGCATTTTAATGGAATGTTGCAGCAACCAAAAAAACTTAATTTTAGTGTTTGGAATTTTTTTTCTAGCTACGCTACATTTACTGATCAGATTAATTGATTTTATATTTTGATAGATCGGGCATTTCTGAAAGCGGCGATACCAAATATGTTTTTTTATTACTATTGTTTTATTTTCAATGGGGCAGAAGATGGTGATTTGAACTTTTAGGTTTTTTTATATTTTTTAAAACTTTAACTTTTTTTAATTGATTTTACTAATCCCCCTAGGGTACTTTATGGCTACACTGTCCGATCACCAAAAATGTTGTGGTCTTGTAAATACCGGCGCTCTGTCAGCATTCACAAGAAATGAGTTATAGCAGCGACAGGGGTAATCATCTGACCCCCATGCTGTCATGGCAATACCGTGGGGCTCGTGACTGCATCATGGGGCTGCCGATGGCAGCGGAGAAAGGTGTGATCCACGCCAAAGCGCGATCTAATGATGCATGCCCACAATCGGTGTTTGCAGCATTTTGGATGTAGTGTGTTTTTGCTGTGTCCAAAACGCTGTGTTGTACAGTACAAGCACAGTGGATGACATTTCTAGAAATCCCGTGCCCACTGTGCTTGTTTTTTCCACAGCAAACACTGACCTGCGGTGCAGCTTTCCAGACCGCAGCATGTCAATTGTTTTCTTTGGAATTGCCTGCACCCTCCATAAGGAGAACACAAGTGAGAGACCGCAGCGCACTGAACCCTGATTGTGGGTACGTGCAGATGCAGTCTCCTGCGTTCTCCTGCGGAGGAGACTCGCGGCCCTGCAGGTCAGGACCCGCTGTGTCCAGGACGCAGTGAGTCCTGATCATGGGCACACACCCTAAGGCTATGTGCCCACGGGCGCTCGTACCTGCGGATGTATCCGCAGGTACGAGCGCATGTTTCCCGCAGCTGCCCGCCGGCGTCCGCAGCTATTTTTAGCTGCGAGATTACAGCGGAATAGCTACGGGAAACATGCGGATATTCATGCGAATTACCTGCGGAGGTCCCGGCCTCTATCTCCATAGCGGAGGGCCGGGACATCCGCAGGTAAATCCGCAGGAATAATTGACATGCAATTATACCTGCGGATGCGAACATCCGCAGCATGTACGGCAGCCGCACTTTCCGCAGCGTGGACACAGCACTCCCCATGTCCCATAGGATAACATGGGGAGTGACTGTACATGCTAAAACCTGCGGATTTATCTGAAAAATCCAGAAAAATCAGCAGGTTTTCCGCAGCAAAATCCGCACAAACAAGCTCCCGTGGGCACATAGCCTAAGGGGTTAAAAGGCGTGGATGGATCAGCTCAGCAGACATGTGCAGGGAGTACGACACCAGTACATCCTTGGTCATGAAGAGGTTAAAAAACAACACCATTCAAGTTATTCAAAACCACATTCGAAAGTTTATTAACCCATCAAATACTTCACAGGAATTAAAGGAAACTGGAGAAAAAAAAATTAAAATTACTCTTTGTTTTTGTTTACTAAAAAGTTACTTTAGTCAAACATTTTCATTTTTAAAAGGGTGACAGGAGAAATTGTACCCCAATACTTGTGGTGCAATATCTCCTGTGTATGCATTACCCGGAGTAGTTGGAAACTACTTTTTGTTTTCCACTAATTTTTATTGAGTTTTCCCTTTAAGCGTAAACAGACTTTGGAGTTGTATTTTCTGTATCTATCTACAAGGAATGGTAGGAAGGGAGGAAAGGAGAAATAGGTAAAAAGTGATAGGGAAGTGATTAGAATAGTCACCGGGGAAGGCAGGAGAACTAACACTCTTAACATTCCCATGGCGAAAGTGTATAGAAATGAGAACTCCCAAGATTTAGAACATTTTAGAAATAAAGTAATGGAAACTACTGTTTGAGCACACCATAGGGCTCGTAAGGGACGGAGTTCTATTTGACTGTTGGTGGGCAACATGGAATGCTTTGAGGTTGCAATGTCACATTTGAGCAGTCAATACATCAGAAACCCACAACAAGCAACCCCATTTTGGAAATTACACCCCTCTGAATTACCATTGTAAGGCTATGTGCCCACGCTGCGGATTTACCGCGGATTTTGCCGCGGATTTGCCGCGGATTTCCCGAAAATCTGCAGCAGCGGCACTTCCAAGCCATTTCAATGGCATTTTGGAAATGCTGTGTCCATGCTGCGGATTTTTCCGCTGCAGATTTGCCGCGGATTTTGATCCGGAAAAATCTGCAGCATGTCAATTGTTTGGTGCAGATTTGGTGCGGATTTTTGGTTTTGAATGGGGAAAAAAAAAAAAAAAAAATCCGCATCAAAATCCGCGGCAAATCCGCGGGTGCGGATTTGCCGCGAAAGTCGCGGATTTTCAGGCAGAAAAATCCGCAGGTACATTCTACCGTGGACACATAGCCTTACTGTTTTTAATCCACAAGTATTTTCCAGCTCCCAGCTGGTATTACAATGAAAATTACAAATCTACCTTTTGGCCATGTGCGCACGTTGCGTATTTTTCTGCGTTTTGGCTGCGTTTACAACTGCACTGTGTCATTGACAAAATTCATGCGTTGTACTTCCCCAGCAAAGTTTATGAGAATCATGCAAAATCTGTGCGCACAATGCTTTTTGAAACGCAGCATTTTGATTGTCAAAAATTTGACAAAATCTCTGCGTTTAGAAAAGCAGCATGTCAATTCTTTTGTCCGTTTTGGCAGCGTTCTACACCAATTGAAATCAATGAGTTGTAGAAAAACGCTGCCCAACTGTTAAACAGTACATTTTTATTGCGATTCGCATGTTTTTTTGACATAACAAACACAGGTCTTTCGGTCGCTGTCTCTCTCTGTCAATGTCGGTCTCTTTCTCTGTCGATATCGGTCTCTCCTTCCCACCCCCTCTCTCATACTCACTGATCCTCGATCACCGGCGCGGCGCTGCACGGCGTTCACACTGTGGCGGCTTCTCCTCTTTTGAAAATGCCGGCCACTCATTAATCCATCTCGTATACCCTGCTTCCCCTGCCCACCGGCGCCTATGATTGGTTGCAGTCAGACACGCCCCCATGCTGAGTGACAGCTGTTTCACTGCAAAAATCACAGCCGCCGGTGGGCGTGTCTATTCGAGCAGTAAAAAAATAAATAAATAATTAAAAAAAAAACGACGTGTAGTCCCCCCAATTTGGATACCAACCAGGGTAAAGCCACACGGCTGAAGGCTGGTATTCTCAGGATGGGGAGCTCCATGTTATGGGGAGCCCCCCAGCCTAACAATATCAGCCAGCAGCCGCCCGGAATTGCCGCATCCATTAGATGCGACAGTCCCAGGACTCTACCCGGCTCATCCCGAATTGCCCTGATGCGGTGGCAAACGGGGTAATAAGGAGTTAATGGCAGCCCATAGCTGCCACTAAGTCCCAGGTCAATCATGGCAGGCGTATCCCCGAGATACCTTCCATGATTAACCTGTAAGTTAAAGAAAATAAACACACACATCCAAAACATCCTTTATTTGTAATGAAAGACAAAAAAACACCCTCTTTCACCACTTTATTAACCCCTCAAAAACACCTCCAGGTCCGACGTAATCCACGCAAGATCCCACAACGCTTTCAGCTCTGCTACATTAGAAGCTGACGGGAGCGGCAGTAGAACACCGCTGCTCCTGTGAGCTCCATGCAGCAACTGAAGTGAGTCGCGCGATCAGCTGTGCTGTCACTGAGGTTACTGGCGGCTACCGCCCTCAGGTGGAGGTCTGCAGCTGTGCCCGCGAATAACCTGAGTGAAAGCACAGCTGATCGCGCGGCTCACTGCAGTCACTCAGGGGATTTGCGATCACAGGTGAGTCCTTCACAAGTAACCACAAATCAAGCCGCAGCACACGCACAGAGCCTCGCGATCACAATGATGTTGGGTGAAGTTCATCCGAGTTCATTCTGATCGTGCGGCACTGTCTCGCAGCCAGCCATGCTCTTTTTGACAATGCGGTCCCGCTCTACTGCAAGTCTATGGGGATGCTGCAGAGCCGAGTGGGACTGCACTGTCAAAAATGTGCGTTCTGGATGCTTTTCCCACTCTATCTATGGCAGAGCAAGCATCTAGAACACATGAATTCTCTCCAGGAATGTTTGCACATTGCGTTCTGCTGAATGCGTCTCAGAACGCAGCTTTTTCGGCTGCGTTCTGAGACGCACACGCAGTGACTTACACGCTGCGGAATAGAATGCAACGTGCGCACACAGCCTTTCAGTACCCAAAACATTGTGCCAAGCTTGAGCTTCTGGTGGCACACACCAAGTAAATTGATAAGTGAGCTCTCCCTGCTACATTAATGCCGGTTTAAGCATATTGTGGCTCAGAATGGATGGGGCCATTAGGATTTGGGAGCGCGCAGATTTTAAATTCGAAGAGGCAACGTCATTTTTACAGCGCCTTTCTCCTGTCTGCAATGTGGAAACTATTTCTGCTGCAAAATGACGGACCTTAGTGAGGGCTTGATTTTATGGACTTGGTGGAAGACTTTCATGGTAAAATTTCGGAGTACAAAATATTTTGCCTTTAAAGGGAAGGAATCATCCCCCAAAAAAAATGTTTTCAACAATTCAAAAATATGTAAAGTATTAACTTTTATTTTTTTTAATATCAGCATTTATTTAATGGAGTAAAATATGAAACATATTTTTTTTTATATTTTCCACTTTTAAAAACTATGGGGAGCAGCTGCAGAAATTTGCCATGACAACCTAGTGTACTGCCGTCTCGTATTATAACTGCAGTTAATGTGAGCTGGATCTGCTCTCATGTGTCAGAAATCATAACTCTCCTAACCATCTGGGCATTTGCAAAAGGATAAAGGCTCGTAGGCACGTACATGCTGAAATTTCTGCAGCGATTTGACAGCGCATGTGCGCTTCAAATCACTGCAGAAACACTGCGTAATGGATGCACTGTATCTGCAGAATAGATGCCGATTTCATGCGCTATGGATGCTGCCCCCACCATAGACAGAGTGGGAGCTGCATCCAAAACGCACAAATAATTGACATGCTGCATTTTTGAACGCACGGATTTGGGTCAAAATTTTAGCATCCAAATCGCTGCGTTCAAAAAAGCAACGTGAGCACAGATTATGCACAATCTTCATAGATTGTGCAGGGGACGCAGGATGCATGCATTTACGCTGCAGTGCTCAACGCAGCGTAAATGCATGATATTACGCAACGTGCGCACGAGCCCTTAAGGGAGGGTGGCCTTTAGGATCATAATGTGAAGCCATTTTGTTGGTGACTGTAAAGTGATATTGACCTATAGATAGAGACATCAAGAATAGCTGACAGCACAGATAATGTTAGGCCCCATGGGCACACTGCAATTTTTAGGCTATGTCCGCACGTTGCGTTTTCACCTGTGTTTTGAGCAGCAGCGTTTTCATGCCAAAAGGCATGCGTTTTGCGTTTCCATAATAGTCTATGGAAAATGTCAAAATTCTGTGCGCACTATTCATTTTCAAACGAAGCGTTTAATTTGCATAAATTGTGGTAAAAAACATGCGTTCAAAGAAGCAGCATGTCAATTGTTTTTGCCATTTCTGCAGCGTTTTGCTAACATTGAAGTCAATGAGAAGTAGCAAAAAGCAACAAACATCAAAATTCCAGCGTTTTACCTGCTTTTTAGCTGCAGAAACACTGCGTTTTTGATTACAAAAACGCATGCTCTTCAGACAATAAAATAATGGAATAATATGTTCCTTTACACATACACATAGTCCGACAATTAAATCAAAGAAAATTATGTTTATTTTTAAATTTTTGTCAAAAATATTATATTACAGCTATAATTTCATGAAATTAACTATTTTCTTTAAGAATTCTAAATTTATATATTTTTTCCTTTTTTTCTCTTTTCTCCTTCTGATTGACTTTTTAAACTTTATTAATCAGTGTCTTGATGTTCAAAACGCATCTGTCAAAACGCAAGGGAAAAAGCGCTAAAAACGCATCAAATACGTGGTAAATACGCATGCGTTTTTAGCGCTAATTTTAAGAAAAAGGCAACTTTGGCTTAATCAATTAAAGCCAAAACGTGCGTTTAGAACTGCAAGTAGGACGACGCAACGTGCGGACATGGCCTAAGGCTGCGACCACACTTTGCGCTTCCACCTGCGGTTCCATTGCTTTTTGGTTGCGTTTACAGAAGCACCTTTTTCATGCCAAAATGCATGCGTTTCCATTAAAACCAATGGAAAAAGTTGTTTTCCCCGACCGCACTTTGCGTTTCAAAACGCAAGTAAAAATTTGCATATTTTGTGGCAAAAACCATGCGTTCAAAGAAGCAGCATGTCAATTGTTTTTGTCATTTCTACAGCGTTTTGCTAACATTGAAGTCAATGAGAAATGGCAAAAACCAACAATCAAGCAAATTCCTGCGTTTTACCTGCTTTTGCAGTGCAGAAAACATGCGTTTTGACTTCAAAATAATGATTTCATATGTCCCTTTACACACACACATAGTCCGACAATTAAAATTTAGAATTTTAATAAATTATTACATTTTTTCCATTAAATATCATATTACCGCTATAATTTCATTATATTAATCTATTTTCATTATATTTTGCAAAAATATAGAATTCTTTATTTTTTCCAATTTTTTCATTGAGTTTGACTATTTAAACTTTATTTAGCAGTGTCATGATGTTCAAAACGCATCTATCAAAACGCAGGTGGAAAAGCATGCAAAAAGCGCAGAAAACGTATCAAAAATGCGGTAAATACGCATGCGTTTTCAGCGCTAAATATCTGAAGAAGGCAACTTTGGTCAAATCAATTAAGGCCAAAACGTGCGTTCTGAACTGCAAGTAGGAGAACGCAAAGTGCGGTCGCAGCCTTAATGCGTTTTTGGTGCAGTTTGTGGTGAAATTTTAGTCACTACAAACTGCATGCTTTTCCTTCCCCAGAAAAGTCAATGAGATTTGAGATTTGCTGTGTGCACGTTGCTTTTTTTTTTGTCTGCAGTTTTGTGGTGACAACAAAACTGCAGCATGTCAATTCTTTTTGCATTTTCCCTGCATTTTTCACCCATTGGTGTTAACAAAATGCATAGAAAAACGCATGGTCAAAAGAAGGGAATTTTGTTACTTACCGTAAATTCCTTTTCTTCTAGCTCCAATTGGGAGACCCAGACGATTGGGTGTATAGCTACTGCCTCCGGAGGCCACACAAAGTATTACACTAAAAAGTGTAAGGCCCCTCCCCTTCTGCATATACACCCCCCGTGGGATCACGGGCTCCTCAGTTTTAGTGCAAAAGCAAGAAGGAGGAAAGCCAATAACTGGTTAAACAAATTCAATCCGAAGGAACATCGGAGAACTGAAACCATTCAACATGAACAACATGTGTACCCGAAAAAAACAAAAATCCCGAAGGAAACAGGGCGGGTGCTGGGTCTCCCAATTGGAGCTAGAAGAAAAGGAATTTACGGTAAGTAACAAAATTCCCTTCTTCTTCGGCGCTACATTGGGAGACCCAGACGATTGGGACGTCCAAAAGCAGTCCCTGGGTGGGTAAATTAATACCTCAAGTTAGGGCCGTAAAACAGCCCTTCCCTACATGGAGGCAACCGCCGCCTGCAGGACTCTTCTACCTAGGCTGGCATCCGCCTAAGCGTAGGTATGCACCTGATAATGCTTGGTGAAAGTGTGCAGACTCGACCAGGTAACTGCCTGGCACACCTGCTGAGCCGTAGCCTGGTGCCGTAATGCCCAGGACGCACCCACGGCTCTGGTAGAATGGGCCTTCAGCCCTGAGGGAACCGGAAGCCCAGCAGAACGGTAGGCTTCAAGAATTGGTTCCTTGATCCATCGAGCCAGGGTGGATTTGGGAGCCTGCGACCCTTTACGCTGACCAGAGTCAGGTACAAAGAGTGCATCCGAGCGGAAATGTAGATTCTGAGTGCTCTCACCAGATCCAACAAATGCAAATCCATTTCATATCGATGAACTGGATGAGGACAAAAGGAAGGTAAGGAGATATCCTGATTGAGATGAAAGGGGGATACCACCTTAGGGAGAAACTCCGGAATCGGGCGCAGCACTACCTTGTCTTGGTGAAACACCAGGAAGGGAGCTTTGGCTGACCGCGCTGCTAGCTCGGACACTCTCTGAAGAGATGTGACCGCTACCAGAAAGGCCACTTTCTGTGAAAGTCGAGAAAGTGAAACATCCCTCAGAGGCTCGAGGGACGGCTTCTGGAGAGCAATTAGTACCCTGTTCAGATCCCATGGGTCTAACGGCCTCTTGTACGGAGGGACAATGTGACAAACCCCCTGCAGGAACGTGCGTACCTGAGGACGTCGTGCTAGGCGCTTCTGAAAGAATACAGACAGCGCTGGGACTTGTCCTTTAAGGGAGCCGAGCGACAAACCTTTTTCCAAACCAGATTGCAGGAAGGAAAGAAAAGTAGGCAATGCAAATGGCCAGGGAGACACTCCCTGAGCAGAGTACTAAGATAAGAATATCTTCCACGTCCTGTGGTAGATCTTGGCAGACGTCGGCTTCCTAGCCCGTCTCATGGTGGCAATGACGTCTTGAGATAATCCTGAAGACGCTAGGATCCAGGACTCAATGGCCACACAGTCAGGTTCAGGGCCGTAGAATTCAGATGGAAAAACGGCCCTTGGGACAGTAAGTCTGGCCGGTCTGGTAGTGCCCACGGTTGGCCGACCGTGAGATGCCACAGATCCGGGTACCACGACCTCCTCGGCCAGTCTGGGGCGACGAGGATGGCGCGGCGGCAATCGGAGCTGATCTTGCGTAGCACTCTGGGCAACAGTGCCAGAGGGGGAAACACATAGGGTAGCTGGAACTGCGACCAATCCTGAACTAAGGCGCCTGCCGCCAGAGCTCTTTGATCGTGAGACCGCGCCATGAAAATCGGAACCTTGTTGTTATGCCGAGACGCCATTAGGTCGACGTCCGGCATCCCCCAGCGGCTACAGATTTCCTGAAACACGTCCGGGTGAAGAGACCATTCCCCTGCGTCCATACCCTGGCGACTGAGGAAGTCTGCTTCCCAGTTTTCTACGCCCGGGATGTGAACTGCGGATATGGTGGATGCTCTGTCTTCCACCCACATCAGAATCCGCCGGACTGCCTGGGAGGCTTGCCGACTGTGTGTTCCGCCTTGGTGGTTGATGTATGCCACCGCTGTGGAGTTGTCCGACTGAATTCGGATCTGTTTGCCTTCCAGCCACTGCTGGAAGGCTTGCAGGGCAAGATACACTGCCCAGATTTCCAGAACATTGATCTGAAGGGTGGACACTTGCTGAGTCCACGTACCCTGAGCCCTGTGGTGGAGAAAGACTGCTCCCCACCCTGACAGACTCGCGTCTGTCGTGACCACCGCCCAGGATGGGGGTAGGAAGGACTTTCCTTTTGACAATGAGGTGGGAAGAAGCCACCACTGAAGAGAGTCCTTGACCGTCTGAGAAAGGGAGACGTTCCTGTCTAGGGACGTCAACTTCCCATCCCATTGGCGGAGAATGTCCCATTGCAGTGGACGCAGATGAAACTGCGCGAAAGGGACTGCCTCCATTGCTGCTACCATCTTCGCTAGGAAGTGCATGAGGCGTCTTAAGGGGTGTGACTGGCCTTGAAGGAGAGACTGCACCCCCGTCTGTAGTGAACGCTGTTTGTCCAGCGGAAGCTTCACTATCGCTGAGAGAGTATGAAACTCCATGCCAAGATATGTCAGCGATTGGGTCGGGGTCAGAATTAACTTTGAAAAGTTGATGATCCACCCGAAACTCTGGAGAGTCTCCAGCGCAACGTTCAGGCTGTGTTGGCATGCCTCTTGAGAGGGTGCCTTGACAAGTAGATCGTCCAAGTAAGGGATCACAGAGTGACCCTGAGAGTGCAGGACTGCTACCATTGCTGCCATGACCTTGGTGAAAACCCGTGGGGCTGTCGCCAGACCGAAGGGCAGGGCTACGAACTGAAGATGCTCGTCTTCTATAACGAATCGTAGCAAACGCTGGTGCTCTGGAGCAATCGGCACGTGGAGATAAGCATCCTGATGTCTATTGATGCTAGGAAATCTCCTTGAGACATTGAGGCAATGACGGAGCGGAGGGATTCCATCCGGAACCGCCTGGTTTTCATGTGCTTGATGAGCAGTTTTAGGTCCAGAACGGAACGGAAAGAGCCGTCCTTTTTTGGCACCACAACCAGATTGGAGTAAAAACCGTGACCTTGTTCCTGCAGAGGAACAGGGATTACCACTCCTTCTGCCTGCAGAAGAGCATCGGCTCGGTCGGGAGGTGGGGAAGTTCTGAAGAATCGAGCCGGAGGACGAGAACAGAACTCTATCCTGTACACGTGAGACAAAATGTCTCTCACCCACCGTTTTTTGACCTGTGGCAGCTAAATGTCGCCAAAGCGGGAGAGTCTGCCACCGACCGAGGATGCGGAGAGAGAGGGCTGAAAGTCATGAGGAAACCGCCTTGGTAGCGGTACCTCCGGCTGCCTTCTTTGGGCGTGATTGAGCCCGCCAGGAATCTGAGCCCCTCTGAGCCTTTTGAGTCCTTTTGGACGAGGAAAACTGGGACCTGCCCGAGCCTGGAAAGTACCGAAACCTCGACTGTCCTTTCCTCTGTTGGGTTTTGTTTGATCTGGGCTGGTGTAAGGAAGAATCCTTATCCTTGGACTGTTTAAAGATTTCATCCAATCGCTCACCAAACAGTCTGTCACCAGATAATGGCAAACTGGTTAAGCACTTTTTGGAAGCAGAATCTGCCTTCCATTCCCTTAACCACAAGGCTCTGCGTAAAAACCACGGAGTTGGCGGACGCCACTGACGTACGGCTCGTAGAGTCCAGGACAGCATTAATAGCGTAAGTCGCAATGCAAACATATGCGAGGTTAAGGACGCCACCTGCGGCACAGATGTACGTGTGACAGTGTCCACCTGCGCAAGACCAGCTAAAATAGCTTGGAGTGCCCATACGGCTGCGAATGCCGGAGCAAACGACACGCCGATAGCTTCATAGACAGATTTCAACCAGAGGTCCATCTGTCTGTCAATGGCATCTTTAAGTGAAGTCCCATCTTCCACTGCAACTATGGATCTAGCCGCAAGCCTGGAGATTGGGGGATCCACCTTTGGACACTGGGTCCAGCGCTTGACCACGTCAGGGGGAAAGGGATAACGTGTATCCTTAAGACGTGTGGAGAAACGCTTGTCTGGATAAGCGTGGTGTTTCTGGACTGCTTCTCTGAAGTCAGAGTGGCCCAAAAAAGTACTGAATTTACGCTTGGGATACCTGAAATGGAATTTCTCCTGCCGCGAAGCTGACTCCTCCACTGGAGGGGCTGAGGGAGAAATATCCACCAGTCTATTGATGGACGCTATGAGATCATTCACCATGGCGTCACTATTAGGAGCATCCAGATTGAAAACGGTCTCAGGATCAGAATCCTGATCAGCTACCTCTGCCTCATCATACAGAGAATCCTCTCGCTGAGACCCTGACCAGTGTGTGAAGTCGAGGGTCTCTCCCAGCGAGCTCGCTTAGGCTGCTGGGACTGTCGTCCGTGCAGAGCCTTCAGCCTGGGATGTATGGGACCCCCTTGGAGCACGTATTAGTTCCAACTGAGGGAGACCGGGGGGCATTGATTCAACAGTGCCCATTGTCTGAGTCACCGGCCTGGACTGCAAAGTTTCTAGAATCTTGGTCATAGTCCCAGACATTTTATCAGCAAAAAACTGCAAACTCTGTCCTCTGGACAGTTTCACAGGTGGCTCTCTCTGGGCCACCACTAGCAGAGACTCTACCCAATGGGGGTTAGTGGAACCTGCCGGTAAAACAGCCTCACATGCGGTACAGACAGCATAGAAAGCCTGTGCCTTGGCACCCTTGCTTTTCTGCGGACGACATACTGTTGTCTCCTCAGAGCAATCTAGGGGTATATAGCCAAGAAGCGACCGTACAGTGCAAATATAGGTACAAGCATAAAGTACACAAAACACTGTGGCACTAGTGGGGTCAGCACCAAGGTGCTGCTTACCGCCCGCTTAAGCGGGTGTGTGGTCGCCAGAATCCCTTGACCGGGTCTCCCAGAGCCTGTGTCCGTTCTCCAGCTTAGACTGCATGCAGGAATGGCTGCCGGCGTCCTGTGAAGAGGGGCGGGCCGTGGGCGTGCCCCAGACAAAGAGCGGGAAACTGGCGTCCCACTGTGCCCAGTGAGGGGGCTGGAGTATGTAAATAAGACTCCAGCCCTCGGTGCTGACCATTGTACAGCGTCTCGCCCCTTCCCTGACTGGCAGGCCCGGGGGCGGGAAGGAAACGAAACTAGGCCGCAAAAGCCGGGGACTCGATTTATAAGCGCTGCCGTCGTAAAAGCACGGTCAGCGCGGAAGTCCCCGGCGCACCACAAGTCTCATCCGCGCCGCAGCTTCTAGCAGCGGCCGGCGCGGCCGTTTCCCACACATTAACTCACTCAGCTAAGCTGCAGTGAGTATAGCCCCAGCGCGCAGCGCTGTTGTCCCCGGCGCACTAACACACCCAGCATGCTGGTGTGTGTGTGCGTGGTCTGTACGGGGACACAGAGTACCTTAACGTTGCAGGGCCTTGTCCCTGACGATACTCAGCTCCATTCCAGCAGGATCTCCGGGTCTGTGGATGGAGCCCGGCCTCAGAGCCTGGAGGCCGGTAAGATCCCACTTCACCCAGAGCCCTCAGAGGGATGGGGAAGGATGCAGCATGTGGGCTCCAGCCTCCGTACCCGCAATGGGTACCTCAACCTTAACAAACACCGCCGACAAAAGTGGGGTGAGAAGGGAGCATGCTGGGGGCCCAAGTATGGGCCCTCTTTTCTTCCATCCGACATAGTCAGCAGCTGCTGCTGACTAAACAGTGGAGCTATGCGTGGATGTCTGACCTCCTTCGCACAAAGCATAAAACTGGGGAGCCCGTGATCCCACGGGGGGTGTATATGCAGAAGGGGAGGGGCCTTACACTTTTTAGTGTAATACTTTGTGTGGCCTCCGGAGGCAGTAGCTATACACCCAATCGTCTGGGTCTCCCAATGGAGCGCCGAAGAAACACATTTTTTGATGCATTGTTTTGGCCACAGGGGGCATTTTTGTGGCTATGACAAAACTGCAGCATGCGGACATGCGCTAAGTTGGTACTGCTCGCTGTATCATACGCAGACTGTATGACTTGCTGTGATTAGATAAGCAGAGGATAACACACTCTGGGATTACACACAAGGCTCAATGGAGTGTATCACACAGGATGGGATTAGAAATACGCAGTATCTAATGTATATAAACAAAAAAGGATAAGAAGCCAACTCACTAATCCAGTGTAATGAATAAAATATATTTTATGATTAGAAATGGAAAAAATAAACTTCTCTGAATGTCATGGCGGAGTACGGCTCTGTTCACATTGCAGATTCTGACGCTCCGCCCGATGGTTTCTCTGGTGTCTGGGATCAACACATGCAGACTTGGGCATCGATCTGCTGTGTGCTGATTCATAGGCAGGCTAGCAAGAGTTAATCTCTGCTGATCTGCTTGCTCCTTTAACCCTTTAGTGACGGAGCTAATTTTCACCTTAATGACCAGACCAAATTTTGCAATTCTGACCAGTGTCACTTCATGAGGTTATAACTCTGGAACGCTTCAACGGATCCCGGTGATTCTGAGATTGTTTTTTCGTCACATATTGGACTTCATGTTAGTACCAAATTTAGGACAATATTTTTTGTGTTTATTTATGAAAAAAATTGAATATTGGCAAAAATTTTGAAAATTTAGCAATTTTCAACTTTTGAATTTTTATACCGTTAAACCAGAGATTTCTGTGACACAAAATAGTTAATAAATAACATTTCCCACATGTCTACTTTACATCAGCACAATTTTGGAAACAAAATTTTTTTTTGTTAGGAAGTTAGAAGAGTTCAAAGTTTATCAGCAATTTCTCATTTTTACATCAAAATTTACAAAACCAGTTTTTTAGGGACCACATCACATTTGAAGTGACTTCAATAGGCCTAGATGACAGAAAATACCCAAAAGTGACACCATTCTAAAAACTGCACCCCCCAAAGTACTCAAAACCACATTCAAGAAGTTTATTAACCCTTCAGGTGCTTCACATGAACAAAAGCAATGTGGAATGAAAAAAAGCAAAAATTAAATTTTACCTAAAAATGTTGCTCTAACCCAAATGTATTCACTTTTAGAAGAAATAACACAACAAAATGGACCCCATAACTTGTTCCCCACTTTCTTATGAGCGCGCCGATACCCCACATGTGGTCAGAAACCTCTGTTTGGACAAATGGGAGGGCTCGGAACAGAAGGAGCAATATTTGAATTTTAGAAAGCAAATTTGGCTGAAATAGATTGTGGGCACCATGTTGCATTTACAGGTCCGCTAAGGTACCTAAACAGAAGAAATCCCTCACAAGTGACACCATTTTGGAAACTAGACCCCTCAAGGCTTCTATCTAGGGGTATAGTGAGCATTTTAGATCCACAGGTACTTCACAGATTTTGTTAACGTTACGTTGTCATATTGAAAATTTTAATAATTTTCTCAAAAATGTTGCTTTAGCATCAATTTTCTCACTTTTTCAAGAGGTAATTCCAAAAATTTGACCTCAAGGTTTGTTAACCACTTTTTTATGAGCGCGGTGATACCTCACATGTGGTCTGAAACCTTTGTTTGGACAAATGGGAGGGCTTGGAACGAAAGGAGCAATATTTGAATTTTAGAAAGGAAATTTGCCTGAAAAAGATTGCGGGCACCATGTCGCATTTGGAGGTCCCCTAAGGTACCTAAACAGCAGAAACCCCGCACAAGTGACCCCATTTTGGAAACTAGGCCCCTCAAGGAATTTATCTAGATGTTTGGTGAGTACCCTGAACCCTCAGGTGCTTCACAGAATTTTATAACGTTGAGCCATGAAAAAAAAAAAATAAAATTTTACCACAAAATTGTTATTTCAACCAGGTAGCTTTTTTTTTTACAAGAGTAAAAGGAAAAAATTCAGCATAACATTTATTGTGCAATTTCTCCTGAGTTTGGCGATACCTTATATGTGGTGGAAATCAACTGTTTGGGCGCATGGCAGGGCTCGGAAGGGAAGGAGTGCCATTTGACTGCAAAATTGGCTGGAATCAATAGCGGACGCCAGGTTGCATTTGGAGAGCCCCTGAGGTGCCTAAACAGTGGCGGTCCCCCACAAGTGACTTCATTCTGGAAACAAGACACCTCAAGGCTTTTATCTAGGTGTATAGTGAGCAGTTTGAATCCACGAGTACTTCACAGAATTTGATAAGCTTAGGTTGCCATATTGAAAATTTTCATTTTTTTCACAAAACTGTTGCTTTAGCATCAAATTTCTCACTTTTTCAAGAGACAACAACAAACCGTGGACCCCACAGGTTGTTATCCAATGTCTTATGAGCACAGGGATACCCCACATGTGGCCAAAAACCTCTGTTTGGATAAATGGGAGGGCTTGGAATGGAGGGAGCACCATTTGAATTCTGGAAAACTTGAAATAAATTGCGGGCACCATGTCACATTAGCAGGGCCCCTTGGGTACCTATACAGCAGAAACCCCCCACAAGTGACCCCATTTTGGAAACTGGATTTTATTCAGGAGTATAGTAAGCATTTTGAATCCACAGGTACTTCACAAAAATGTTGCTGTAGCAACAAATGTCTCACTTTTAGGCTATGTGGCCATGATCCAGCGACACGGCGTCTAGTACACAGTGTCAGCCTCCTGCAGAGATGTGAGTGTTGTCCACGGGAGAACGCAGCTGCCCATGCCCACGATTTGGGTTTAGGCCGCTGTGGAGCTCTATGCTACCTGCAGAGAACACTCATCTCCGCAGCATAAATTGACATGCTGAGGCTCGGGAAGCTGCGCCACAGGTCGGTTTATGCTGCAGAGAAAAGAAGCACATTGGGCATGAGATTTCTAAAAATCCTTCCACTGTGCTTCTACTGCACAACGCAGCGTTATGGACACAGGGAAAACACTCTGCACCCAAAACGCTGCAAACCCTGATTGTGGGCACACAGCCTAAAATGCTACAATGGATGAATGGATAGATGTCAAATAAATATAACGTCCCACCCCCTGCATATTCTAAGCTGGCGCCCTTTAGTGCCTTTCATGTGGCACTAAAGGGTGCCTAGCCTTGTATTTAGCCCCCCCAAAAAATTAATAATTAAAATAAACGACGTGGGGTCCCCCCTATTTTTGATAGCCAGCTAGGGTAAAGCAGACAGCTGTAGCCTGCAAACCACAGCTGACAGCTTCACCTTGTCTGGTGATCAATTTGGAGGGCTCCCCAGGCGTTTTTTTAAAAAAAAACAAAACGTGGGGTCCCCCCCAAATTAGATCACCAGCCAAGGTGAAGCGGACAGCTGGGGTCTGGTATTCTCAGGGTGGGAAGAGCCATGGTTATTGGACTCTTCCCAGCCTAAAAATAGCAGGCCGCAGCCGCCCCAGAAGTGGCGCATCCATTAGATGCGCCAATCCTGGCGCTTCGCCCCAGCTCATCCCGCGCCCTGGTGCGGTGGCAGACGGGGTAATATATGGGGTTGATACCAGCTGTAATGTCACCTGGCATCAAGCCCTGGGGTTAGTGATGTCACGGCATCTGAACAGATACCCGACATCACTAACCCAGTCAGTAATAGAAAAAAAAAAAGACAAAAAAAAAATTTATTTGAAAAAACACTCCCCGAAACATTCCTCTTTTACCAATTTATTGAAAATAAAGAAATTCCGGTCGCTGTAATCCATTTTGGAGGTCCCACGCCGACTCTGGATCTTCTAGAATATGGGGGGCACGTTCAGGGAACGTATCCCCCATTTTCTGGAAGAGCAAGCTCTCCATGAGCAGTGTGGGTGCAGTAATCTGAGAATACTGCACTCACACTGCCCCGGTCCAACCTAGGGCAGAGTGACCTGCAGTAACCTCATTCCAGAATATGAGGGGCACGCTCACAGAACGTACCCCCCATTTTCTGGAACAGCAGTCTCTCCATGTGAGGAGTGTGACTGCAGATTACCGCACTCACCCTCCCCCGGTCCACAGTGGAGTAGCTTGTGCAGTTGCGACGTCAGCAGGATCCCTGCTTGCAGGGATCCAGCTGACAGCCGCTGTCTGCGCATGCGCCGCCAGCATTGAAGAAGGAGGCGGCGATCGCGGGCCCGGAGCACCAGCAGCCAGGTAACGTATAACCGGGGGCTGGGGGGGGGTGACGGGGGGTGACCTAGTGGGACCTGGGGACACCTTTCTGCCGCATGTGACGTGTCACATGCGGCAGAAAGAGCAGAATGAAGGCGGCCGCGCGCTGTGCGCCGCCATCTTCCACGCTCCGGAGGGGGGAGGGGGGTGGTGGCTCTGGAGAACCGGAGGGGGCTCCGGTGACCAGAGGGCTCCGGTGGACCGGAGGAGGGGTCAGGGGGAGGACATTTCCCTCCGATCTGAAATGTTTGATCATTTCAGATCGGAGGGAAATGACTGCAGAGCCGGCGCCGGCGGCAGTTTTCTGTGCGCTTCGGCGCCATTTTGGATGTCCGGTGGGGGTAGGGGTGGGGGGACTCTCCGGTACCGGGGGCTTTGGGGGCACTAGGGGGTTAGATTTCTTTCTCATCTGACATGTTTGATCATGTCAGATGAAAAAGAAATCAGTTTTACCGGCCATTTCTTTTTTTTTCATGTGTTCGTCGGTATACAGTGTATACCGCCGATCACATGATCGGGGTCCAAAAAAAAACACCCCGATTCATAATCTGGGGGGTCTCAGCTACCCCCGGTAGCTGAAACCCCCGAGATTTTCGGTCGCTGGGGGGCGCTACAGGGTTTTTTCGGGCCGCCGCTTTAAAGCGGCGGAACAGAATAAGTACCCTGTTTTGCCGCCGCTTTAAGTCGTACGGCCGTCGTTATGAGGTTAAATAATAAATAACTGTATATGTCAGTTGCTAGGGTATACTGTATAAATATGACTGTTAGATTGCATCTACAGGTTAAACAATATGGTTATTGCCGTGATAGCTGTAGTACTCGGTGTTGCCCTAGATCAGGGGTGGGGAACCATTTTTCTGCCGGGGGTCATTTGGAAATTTCTACCAACCTTCGGGGGCCGCACAAAATTATCAACTTGAAAATTACCCCAATATATTTGGTCAAACAATTAACTCACTGTGGGGCTGGAGCTTGTACTCTTTGGTGCAGCTGTAATATTAGGCGATATTGATCTTGTTGCTTTTCACAACTGCTTTTCCAGGTTTCAGTTGGCTGGGACTGCTGTATATACATCACAGGGGAGGGTTGGGAGGAATATAGATCACTGGGGAGGCTGGGGGCATAGACATCACTGGGGGGTACATACATCACTGGGGGATACATACATCATTGATGGGGAGCACAAACATAGCTAGGGGGGCATAAACATTGCTGGGGAGGGCTGGGCGGAATATACATCACTAGGGAAGCAGCAGGGCATAGACGTCACTGGGGGTATATACACATCACTGGGATACACAGACATAGCTGGGGGGCACAAACATTGCTGGGGTTATATAAATAGCCGGGGGCAAACAGCCCTGGGGGATGCCGGAGGGACACAGACAGCCCTGGGGGCACAGAGAATGATGGGAGAGGCTGGAGGCACAGACAAATCAGGGGGACGCTGGGGGCACAGATGGCACAGAGAAGGATGGGAGAGGCTGAAGGCACAGACAGAACTGGGAGAGGCTCCGGGCACAGATATCACTGGGGAGACTGAGGGGGGCACAGATCACTGGGGAGACTAGGGGGACACAGATCATTAGGGGGGCATAGATCACTGGGGAGACTGGGGGGGGCACAGAACACTGGGGGGGCACAGATCACTGGGGAGACTGGGGGGCACAGGTCACTGGGGAGACTGGGGGTAGGCACAGAACACTGGGGGGGCACAGATTACTGGGGAGACTGGGGGGCACAGATCACTGGGGGGGGCACAGATCACTGGGGAGCACAGATCACTGGGGAGACTGGGGGGCACAGATCACTGGGGGGGCACAGATCACTGGGGAGCACAGATCACTAGGGAGACTGGGGGGCACAGATCACTGGGGAGACTGGGGGGGCACAGAACACTGGGAGGGGGCACAGATCACTGGGGAGACTGGGCGGAGGCACAGAACACTGGGGGGGGCACAAATCACTGGGGAGACTGGGGGGGGGCACAGAACACTGGGGGGGGCACAGAACACTGGGGGGGCACAGATCACTGGGGAGACTGGGGGGCACAGATCACTGGGGAGACTGTGGGGCACAGATCACTGGGGAGACTAGGGGAGCACAGATCATTAGGGGGGCATAGATCACTGGGGAGACTGGGGGGGCACAGAACACTGGGGGGGGCACAGATCACTGTGGAGACTGGGGGGCACAGGTCACTGGGGAGACTGGGGGGAGGCACAGAACACTGGGGGGGGGCACAGATTACTGGGGAGACTGGGGGGCACAGATCACTGGGGGGGCACAGATCACTGGGGAGCACAGATCACTGGGGAGACTGGGGGGAACAGATCACTGGGGAGCACAGATCACTGGGGAGACTGGGGGGCACAGATCACTGGGGAGACTGGGGGGGCACAGAACACTGGGAGGGGGCACAGATCACTGGGGAGACTGGGGGGAGACACAGAACACTGGGGGGGCACAAATCACTGGGGAGACTGGGGGGGGGCACAGAACACTGGGGGGGCACAGAACACTGGGGGGGGGGCACAGATCACTGGGGAGACTGGGGGGCACAGATCACTGGGGAGACTGGGGGGCACAGAACACTGGGGGGGCACAGATCACTGGGGAGACTGGGGGGCACAGATCACTGGGGAGCACAGATCACTGGGGAGACTGGGGGGCACAGATCACTGGGGGGGCACAGATCACTGGGGAGCACAGATCACTGGGGAGACTGGGGGGCACAGATCACTGGGGAGACTCGGGGGGCACAGAACACTGGGAGGGGGCACAGATCACTGGGGAGACTGGGCGGAGGCACAGAACACTGGGGGGGGGCACAAATCACTGGGGAGACTGGGGGGGGCACAGAACACTGGGGGGGGCACAGAACACTGGGGGGGCACAGAACACTGGGGGGGCACAGATCACTGGGGAGACTGGGGGGCACAGATCACTGGGGAGACTGAGGGGCACAGATCACTGGGGAGACTAGGGGAGCACAGATCATTAGGGGGGCATAGATCACTGGGGAGACTGGGGGGGCATAGATCACTGGGGAGACTGGGGGGCACAGATCACTGGGGAGCACAGATCACTGGGGAGACTGGGGGGCACAGATCACTGGGGGGGCACAGATCACTGGGGAGCACAGATCACTGGGGAGACTGGGGGGCACAGATCACTGGGGAGACTCGGGGGGCACAGACCACTGGGAGGGGGCACAGATCACTGGGGAGACTGGGCGGAGGCACAGAACACTGGGGGGGGGCACAAATCACTGGGGAGACTGGGGGGCACAGATCACTGGGGAGACTGTGGGGCACAGATCACTGGGGAGACTAGGGGAGCACAGATCATTAGGGGGGCATAGATCACTGGGGAGACTGGGGGGGCACAGAACACTGGGGGGGTCACAGATCACTGGGGAGACTGGGGGGCACAGGTCACTGGGGAGACTGGGGGGAGGCACAGAACACTGGGGGGGGCACAGATTACTGGGGAGACTGGGGGGCACAGATCACTGGGGGGGCACAGATCACTGGGGAGCACAGATCACTGGGGAGACTGGGGGGCATAGATCACTGGAGAGCACAGATCACTGGGGAGACTGGGGGGCACAGATCACTGGGGAGACTGGGGGGGCACAGAACACTGGGAGGGGGCACAGATCACTGGGGAGACTGGGGGGAGACACAGAACACTGGGGGGGCACAAATCACTGGGGAGACTGGGGGGGGCACAAATCACTGGGGGGGCACAGAACACTGGGGGGGGCACAGAACACTGGGGGGGGCACAGAACACTGGGGGGGGCACAGATCACTGGGGAGACTGGGGGGCACAGATCACTGGGGAGACTGAGGGGCACAGATCACTGGGGAGACTAGGGGAGCACAGATCATTAGGGGGGCATAAATCACTGGGGAGACTGGGGGGGCACAGAACACTGGGGGGGGCACAGATCACTGGGGAGACTGGGGGACACAGGTCACTGGGGAGACTGGGGGGAGGCACAGAACACTGGGGGGGTACAGATTACTGGGGAGACTGGGGGGCACAGATCACTGGGGAGCACAGATCACTGGGGAGACTGGGGGGCACAGATCACTGGGGAGCACAGATCACTGGGGAGACTGGGGGGCACAGATCACTGGGGAGACTGGGGGGGCACAGAACACTGGGAGGGGGCACAGATCACTGGGGAGACTGGGGGGAGACACAGAACACTGGGGGGGCACAAATCACTGGGGAGACTGGGGGGGGGCACAGAACACTGGGGGGGCACAGAACACTGGAGGGGGGCACAGATCACTGGGGAGACTGGGGGGCACAGATCACTGGGGAGACTGGGGGGCACAGAACACTGGGGGGGCACAGATCACTGGGGAGACTGGGGGGCACAGATCACTGGGGAGACTGTGGGGCACAGATCACTGGGGAGACTGTGGGGGCATAGATCACTGGGGAGAAAGAGGGGCACAGAGAACTGGAGGTACAGAGCGCTGGGGGCACAGGCAGACCCGGATGAGCTTGGAGGTAGTTAGAGAACTGGGGAAGGCTGGGATCACTGAGCGCTGGAGGTGGCTGCGGGCACGGAGAGCTCTGCCGCCGGGCACAGAGAGGAGCAGCCGCCTTCGCCGCTGGGCACAGGGAGCCGCCGGGCACAGAGAGGAGCAGCCACCGCCGGGCACGGAACCGCCGCCGCAACCGCCGGGCACAGGGAGCCGCCGCCGCAACCGCCGGGCACAGGGAGCCACCGCCGCAACCGCTGGGCACAGGGAGCCGCTGCCGCAACCGCCGGGCACAGGGAGCCGCCGGCGCTGGGCACAGAGTGCTGCCCGGCACAGTAAGACCTGGGGGATGATTGGCAGTCAATCCTCTCCTTTTGATTTTAGCGCTCCTCACGCCGACCCCACCTACAAAGTATGTCCTCACGTAGGCAGTGCCAGCATGGGGACGTAGTCTTTCAGGTATAGGAAATGCAGCGTTCAGCATTGAACACACTGTGTGGGGTTTTAAAGGGCCAGCAGCAAGTAATATGCGGCTGCCGCCCCAGCACTGCAGTCCCCGGGAATCAGCCCGGGGGCCGCAGAAAAAGTCGTTGCGGCCGCATACGGCTCGCGGGCCGGAGGTTCCCCACCCCTGCCCTAGATAGTAACTATTTCTGTCCCAGTCTCAGTCTGTATCTCTCGGTGTCTGTTTCTCTTTCTGTGTCTCTATCCCTTTGTCTGTCTCTTTCCCTGTCTGTCTCTATGTCTTTGTCTGTCTGTCTTTTTCCCTGTCTGTCTCTCTATCTCTTTTCCTATTTGTCTCTCTATCTCTTTCCCTGTTTCCCTGTCTGTCTCTGTACCTCTTTCCTTGTCTTTTTCTGTCTGTCTCTTTCCCTGTCTGTCTTTCCCTGTCTGTGTCTTTTTCTATCTTTTTGTCTGTCTGCCTCTTTGTCTGTGTCTATCTCCATCTGTCTGTCTCTTTGTCTGTCTTTTTGTCTGTCTCTTTCCCTGGCTGCATTGTGACACGCCAACATTCCATTCAAGGCATGGCTGCACATTCTTCTGAAGTTCTGGCTGCATTGTGTTCCCAGCTCCATTGACTTTAATGGAGACAGGTTTTTTGGTGAATAACTGTAAAGCATGGGGTTAAAATTTCCCCTCAAAACAGTTAATGACGTTCCCTGAGTCAAATGCGGATTCACACACACGTTGTTTTACATTTACACATGTATTTGTAACAAAGCTATTTGTCATTTATTCACATAGTCCTCATCTATGATTGCCGCCCCTTTATTTATTGTTGTGTACTTTTTTCTATTTTTAATCTCTTTACGTTGGATTTACAGATTAAAACAGCTGCAGTAAAGGGTACTTATTCCTTATCGCCAATAACAGCGGTAAGAAAAAAGTGAATTGCAACCCCCAGCGTCGGAAAATCTCTGGGGAGTCCTAGGCAATTACGATACTAGCAGTTTTTTCCTGCCCCCGGTCACGTCATCACCGTTATCTTACCTCGCACATGACATAATCAAACACATCAGATGGGAGATAAATGTCCTCCCCCGGTGTGGCCAAAGTCCACCCCTCCCCAGTCTCTCTCCTCTTCCTGATCTCCAAAAAGGCAGGCACATGAGTTGTGCATCTGTCACAAGCATCCTTCTCCGATTTCTGACATGTCAGATGAGACAGAAAAGTCCACCACAGGTCCCCACCTGTACCTTCTGCAGCAGTCCCCCGCGACCTCTCCTTCTGAAAAAAATGGCGGACTCATGCGCAGTGAGCCAGTTCTCAGACAGCTCTCTGCGAGCAAGGAGACTGAGCCCACTCCTCACATGACATGGAGTGCCTGCACTTCCAGAAAATGATGTATATGTTCGCTAAGCGTGCCCCCTTATCATGGATGACAGAGTTGTTGTGGGGGTCTCCAAAAGGGATTACGGCAGACCAAATTTTTTTTTTCTTTTCAATAATTTGGTGAAAAAGGGAATGTGGCAGGGAGGGTTTTGTTGTCTTTATGTTCTTTATTACTAAAAGGGTTAGTAGACGCCTCAAAATTACTAACCCCTGGGCTTCATGCCAGCTGACATTACAGCTGGTATCAACCCCTTATATTACCCCGTTTGCCACCGTTCCAAGGCAACGGGATTAGCGGGGAGAAAGTGCCAGGACTGGCGCATCTAATGGATGCACCACTTCTGGGGAGGCTGCAGCCTGCTATTTATAGGCTCGGAAAGGCCAAATAAACATGGTCCTTCCTATGAATGCAAGACCCCAGCTGTCCGCTTTAGCTTGGCTGGTGGTAACCCAATTTTTGGGGGGACCCCATGTTTTTCTTTTTAATTATTTATAAATAAATAAATAAATAAATGAATGAATGAATGAATGAATGAATGAACAGATTGGGGAGACCTCTGCCAGGTGAAGCTAGCTGCTAGCTTCAGTGTGCAAAACAAGAATGCCGCGGAGACACCATCACGTGTTTCTCAACGCTGGCAGGAAACTAGCCAGGTCTTTCACCGGGAAGGAACAACCACGGGAAGGGCAGTCTCCAGTCAAGGAAACCGCCTATACCAAAACATGATCTCCCCGAGGTTAACCATCTTTACCTATGTAGTCTTCTACTAGGCATTGCTCCCACTAGCCAGTTTCCTACTCCACATTGATGAGGGACAAATACCCCGAAACAGCTGTCTGTGGATGGATACCACGTTTTGGTATAGGCGGTTTCCTTGACTGGAGACTGCCCTTCCCATGGTTGTTCCTTCCCAGTGAAAGACCTGGCTAGTTTCCTGCCAGCGTTGAGAAACATGTGATAGTGTCTCCGCGGCATTCTTGTTTTGCATATTTTCCCAGGGGGCCTTGTTCTAGTGTCAAAGCGTTGAGAAACACGTGATGGTGTCCCCGCGGTGTTGGATGTTGATCTCCCCGAGGTCAACCATCTTTACCTATGTAGCTTCAGTGTGCAGGCTGCAGCCATCTACTTTACCCTAGCTGACTGTTAAAAATGGGGGGGACCCCACGTAATTTTTTTAAATTATCTATTTTTTGGCTAAATACAAGACTGAACACTCTTTTATGCCAGTGAAACAGTGCCAGCATAAAAAATATTTAGGAGAGTTGGACATTATACATGTGTTTGACATCTATCTATCCATCCTAGCTTTGTAGGCTGTATGTACACAATAAGCACCTTAACGACCGCCGATAAGCCTTTTAACGGGGGAAGTTAAGGGTACTTATTCCTTTGCGACGCTTTTTAACAGCCGCTCAGGAAAAAGGGTATAGCGCCTTCCAGTTTGGAAAATCACCAGGATTTTAGTTACCAGTGGTAGATGAGACACTGGAGATCACGATCCGAGTCGGTTTTTCTGGTCCCCGGTCACGTGATCGCCATTTCATACTGTATACCAGTGACCACGTGGACGTTAAGGCAGTGGCAGTAAAAAGATGATGAATCTTCCATTTGGTATAATCAAACATATCTAATGGGAGATAAATGTCCTCCTCAGTCCCCCGGTGTGCCCAAAGTCTCCTCCTCCCTGACCCCGTCTCCCTCCCGATGATCTAACATGGCTGCTGCTGCACGAGTGGTGTGCCTGCCGCATTCATCCTCCTCCTCTGATTTCTGTGCAATCTGACATGACAGATGGAACAGAAAGGTTTTCCCAGGTCACCCTATGTCAGGCTGCCACCCCTCTGGTCCTTCCGTACATGATGCAGCTCTGATCCCCCGTGACCCCTCCTTCGCCTTGTCTTCAGAAGAAATTGTGATGCCTCTGGACTAGTCAGGTCGTCACAGGGTACTGCACGCTCTTTATCTCCCAGTGTAGGGCTCAACCCCCCTTTGGTTCTTGGTTCCCAACTTGCAGCACTGCCTCCACCAGCATCTAAAAATCCTAATCACAACTCGCACCACACCCTGTCAGGAACACCAGTGGGCTGCTAAGCTGGAATAGGGCCGCCCACCTAGGGGTCAGGCAGGGAGGTGGGAGGTGACAAGTCAGAACAGTGGTAGCCCTCGAGCTGTGAGGAGCGCGAAGGAAGCTGGGAGTTGGAGCTCCCAGAGGAAAACGTAGATTGGGTTGCAGACGGTGGTCTGGACCCGGAGGAAGCGGAGACCCGGTCGCGGGAGATTGGGACTGGGTGCTGGCTTAGTCAAGGAGGACGGTCGGCAGCTGCAGTCCAATAGCCGGTCTGGGGCCAAAAGCACGTCGGGGTACTGGACCCTAGGTCAGGAAGAAGCTTCATGCAACCCGGCAATTAACCTGCGGAGGACAGGGCCTTTATGGACTGTTCCCATGAAGCTCAGAGATCGGAGGGCACTAGCGCAATGAGGGGGATAGGGCTTTCCAACCAAAGCAGCCCACAGAAATCCCAAGCGTGAGCTCCTGAGAGCAAGTGTGACGCCCTGGCCTATCAGGATGTCACAGGGTATTGTGCAGTCTTCCCTTATGCACAGTATCCACCTCCTCCTTGGTTATGTGTCCCCAGCTAAGTGGTGTTGTCAACAACAGTTAGTAAATCCTAGGAACACTCTGAACCACACCCAATAGACACACCAGTGGACGGCCTGAGTGGAATAGGGTCGCCAACTTGGGGGGGTTGGTTAAGGGGAGGTCAGGAGTGTCAGGAGCAGTTCAGAACAGAAGTAGATCCCAGTGAGAGAGGAGCTGGGGAGTGGGAGCTTCCAGAAGAGAAGTTGAGTAGTAGCTCTCGGTGAGAGAGGAGGTCAGGAGCTGGGCTCCTTGGAAGTCACTAGGTAACAGACGGTGGTCTGGACCTAGTAGGAGCTGGACTCCCGGTCGCATGGGGATCGTGATAAGGGGCACGGTACTGCCGAGGGAGCAGCCGGCGGCCTTGTACCATCTCCCGGGCCGGGCCCAGGGCACGACGGGGTACGTGGACCCTAGGTCAGGAAGGAGCTTCAGGCAACCTGACAATTAGCCCGACGAGAACGGAGCCTTCAAGATCCGCTCTCCACCCGCTCCAGAATCGGGGTACTAGCGCAACGAGGGGGATAGGACTTTCCACAAAACGGTCCAGAAAATCCCAAGCGTGAACCCTGAGAGCAAGCTCCCACAGTTAGCCATACTGCGGAGCAGGACCCGGCTAGTTTCAAGCTACCAGGACCACCAGAAAAGTGAACAAAGTGCCAAGAAGAAGGTTACAGACCATCAGACAGCACCACTGGGGACGGGACCCAAAATAGCTCCCCTCATTGGCAGCGGTGTACAGAACTTTGGTTTATCTGGTTGTCGGTGTCAGCTTTATGGACTGAGTGAGTACATAAGGGACCCCCTTCACTCCCCACGGCACTCCCCAAGCACTATCACTGAGTCCCGAGGCATCCCCCCTACCCGTGGAGGGTCCTAACATCTGGCTTCCCCCTGTCTTCACCCCCGGGTACTCCCAACAGCAGCAGTGGTACTCTCAGATTACCACAAACCACGGGTGGCGTCACGAACTATCACAATCCCCTATAAATACCCCCTTTTATTCGAGTGGCTGCACGACCCCCGGGTCCGGAGACCCATCGAGCCACTGCGGATCCGGATCCGAGCAGCCCGGCTGCTTCCACGGGGGCGGCACACAAGCTCCTCTGCTACCCATAGTAGGGAGCAGGGCACGGACAGCTCCAAGCTTACGGGCCACCTGAACACTTTCAATTCTGTGCACACAGGCAGGTTATGGACCACCAGGTAGTGCTGCAAGAGATGGAACCCAGACGAGCTCCTCCCAAGAGGGCAGCGACACCCAGAGACTTGGTTTACTACGTTGTCAGTGTCTGCTTTCCTTTTGAGTGAGTACCTGATTAACCACCGCTACCAGCAAGCCTGCGCTTCCCCTGCAATCCATCCCACCATCCATGGTCCCGGGGCCTTTCCCTACCCGTGGAGGGTAACGTTATCTGGCTGCCCCATTTTATCGCCCCGAGTACTCCCAACGGCAGCGGTGGTACTCCCTATTACCGCACACCACGGGTGGCATCACAAACTATCTAACTCCCCTGTAAATAAGCCCCCATCACGTTTCGGAGTGATCCCAAGCCCCCGGGTCCGGAGACCCTCGAGCCAAGAGTAGCGACACCCGGATCCGAGTGGTTCAATCGCTGCTGGGGCGGTACATGTCCGAGAAAAATGATGGCCGCATGTGCAGAGAGGCTCTCAGCCGGCTCACTGTGCGCAACGCAGTGATGTTACTGCAGCTCACACTGCCTTCAGTTGGACCGGGGTAGTGTGAGTGCAGTATTCTCAGGTCAATGCACCCACACTCCTAACATGCAGTGCTGCACTTCCAGAAAATAGGAGATGTGTTCCCTGAGTGTGCCCCCCTTATTCTGGAATAAGGTTACTGCAGGTCACTCTGCTTTTGGTTGGACCAGGGCAATGTGAGTGCAGTATTCTCAGGTCACTGCAACCACACTGCTCAAATGGAATGCTTGCGCTTCCAGAAAGAAGGGAATTTTGTTACTTACCGTAAATTCCTTTTCTTCTAGCTCCTATTGGGAGACCCAGACGATTGGGTGTATAGCTACTGCCTCCGGAGGCCACACAAAGCATTACACTAAAAAGTGTAAGGCCCCTCCCCTTCTGGCTATACACCCCCAGTGGGATCACTGGCTCACCAGTTTTAGTGCAAAAGCAAGAAGGAGGAAAGCCAATAACTGGTTTAAACAAATTCACTCCGAGTAACATCGGAGAACTGAAAAACCGTTCAACATGAACAACATGTGTACCCGAAACAACCCAAAAATCCCGAAGGACAACAGGGCGGGTGCTGGGTCTCCCAATAGGAGCTAGAAGAAAAGGAATTTACGGTAAGTAACAAAATTCCCTTCTTCTTCGTCGCTCCATTGGGAGACCCAGACGATTGGGACGTCCAAAAGCTGTCCCTGGGTGGGTAAAGAAATACCTCATGTTAGAGCTGCGAAGCCAGCCCTCCCCTACGGGGAGGCAACTGCCACCTGCAGGACTCTTCTACCTAGGCTGGCGTCCGCCGAAGCATAGGTATGCACCTGATAATGTTTGGTGAAAGTGTGCAGACTCGACCAGGTAGCTGCCTGGCACACCTGTTGAGCCGTAGCCTGGTGTCATAATGCCCAGGAAGCACCCACGGCTCTGGTAGAATGGGCCTTCAGCCCTAATGGAACCGGAAGCCCAGCAGAACGGTAGGCTTCAAGAATTGGTTCCTTGATCCATCGAGCCAGGGCGGCCTTAGAAGCCTGCGACCCTTTGCGCTGACCAGCGACAAGGACAAAGAGTGCATCCGAACGGCGCAAGGGCGCCGTACGGGAAATGTAGATTCTGAGTGCTCTCACCAGATCTAACAAATGTAAATCCTTCTCATACCGATGAACTGCATGAGGACAAAACGAAGGCAAGGAGATATCCTGATTAAGATGAAAAGAGGATACCACCTTCGGGAGAAACTCCTGAATGGGGCGCAGCACTACCTTGTCCTGGTGGAAGACCAGGAAGGGAGTCTTGGATGACAGCGCTGCCAGCTCAGACACTCTCCGAAGAGATGTGATCGCTACCAGAAAAGCCACTTTCTGGGATAGTCTAGAAAGTGAAACCTCCCTCAGAGGCTCGAAGGGCGGTTTCTGGAGGGCAACTAGTACCCTGTTCAGATCCCATGGATCTAACGGCCGCTTGTACGGGGGAACGATATGGCAAACCCCCTGTAGGAACGTGCGCACCTTAGGAAGGCGTGCCAAACGCCTCTGAAAAAAGACGGATAGCGCCGATACCTGACCTTTAAGGGAGCCGAGCGCCAAACCTTTTTCTAACCCAGATTGCAGGAAAGAAAGAAAGGTAGGCAATGCAAATGGCCAGGGAGACACTCCCTGAGCAGAGCACCAGGATAAGAATATCCTCCACGTTCTGTGGTTCTTAGCGGACGTGGGCTTTCTAGCCTGTCTCATGGTGGCAACGACCCCGTGGAATAATCCTGAAGACGCTAGGATCCAGGACTCAATGGCCACACAGTCAGGTTCAGGGTCGCAGAATTCCGATGGAAAAACGGCCCTTGGGACAGTAAGTCTGGTCGGTCTGGTAGTGCCCACGGTTGGCCGACCGTGAGCTGCCACAGATCCGGATACCACGCCCTCCTCGGCCAGTCTGGGGCGACGAGTATGACGCGGCTGCAATCGGATCTGATCTTGCGTAGCACTCTGGGCAAGGGTGCCAGAGGTGGAAACACATAAGGGAGCCGGAACTGCGACCAATCTTGCACTAGGGCGTCTGCCGCCAGCGCTCTTTGATCGCGAGACCGTGCCATGAAGGTTGGGACCTTGTTGTTGTGCCGGGACGCCATTAGGTCGACGTCCGGCCTTTCCCAGCGGCGACAGATTGTCTGAAACACGTCCGGGTGAAGGGACCATTCCCCTGCGTCCATGCTCTGGCGACTGAGGAAGTCTGTCTCCCAGTTTTCTATGCCGGGGACGTGAACTGCGGATATGGTGGAGGCCGTGGCTTCCACCCACATCAGAATCCGCCGGACTTCCTGGAAGGCTTGCCGACTGTGTGTCCCTCCTTGGTGATTGATGTATGCCACCGCTGTGGAGTTGTCCGACTGAATTCGGATCTGCTTTCTTTCCAGCCACTGCTGGAAAGCTAGTAGGGCAAGATACACTGCTCTGATTACCAGAACATTGATCTGAAGGGTGGACTCCTGCTGAGTCCACGTACCCTGAGCCCTGTGGTGGAGAAAAAACCGCTCCCCACCCTGACAGACTCGCGTCTGTCGTGACCACCGCCCAAGACGGTGGTAGGAAAGATCTTCCCTGTGATAATGAGGTGGGAAGAAGCCACCATTGCAGAGAGTCCTTGCCGTCTGAGAAAGGGATACTTTCCTGTTCAGGGATGTTGACTTCCCGTCCCATTGGCGGAGAATGTCCCATTGAAGTGGACGCAGATGAAACTGCGCAAACGGAACCGCCTCCATTGCCGCCACCATCTTCCCGAGGAAGTGCATGAGGCGTCTTAAGGAGTGCGACTGACCTTGAAGGAGAGTCTGCACCCCAGTCTGTAGTGACCGCTGCTTGTCCAGCGGAAGCTTCACTACCGCTGAGAGGGTATGAAACTCCATGCCAAGATACGTTAGTGATTGGGTCGCGACAGGTTTGACTTTGAGAAGTTGATGATCCACCCGAACGTCTGGAGAGTCTCCAGCGCAACATTCAGGCTGAGTTGGCATGCCTCTTGAGAGGGTGCCTTGACAAGTAGATCGTCCAAGTAAGGGATCACAGAGTGTCCCTGTGAGTGCAAGACTGCTACCACTGCCGTCATGACCTTGGCGAACACCCGTGGGGCTGTCGCCAGCCCGAATGGCAGAGCTACGAACTGAAGATGGTCGTTTCCTATCACGAAACGTAGAACAACATTGGTGCTCTGTAGCAATCGGCACGTGGAGATAAGCATCTTTGATGTCTATTGATGCTAGTCCTTGAGACATTGAGGCAATGACGGAGCGGAGGGTATCATCCGGAACCGCCTGGCCTCCACGTGCTTGTTGAGCAGTTTTAGGTCCAGAACGGAACGGAAAGAGCCATCCTTTTTTGGCACCACAACCAGTTTGGAGAAAAACCGTGTCTTGTTCCTGAAGAGGAACCGGGATTACCACTCCTTCTGCCTGCAGAAGAGCATCTGCTCGATGGGGAGGTGGGGACGTTCTGAAGAATCGAGTCGGAGGACGAGAACAGAACTCTGTCCTGTGCACGTGGGCACACTGTCCCCCACCCACCGGTCTGTGACCTGTGGCAGCTAAATGTCGCCAAAGGCGAGCGAGTCTGCCATCAACCGCGGATGCGGAGAGATGAGAGAGCTGAGAGTCATGAGGAGACCGCCTTGGTAGCGGTTCCTCCGGCTGCCTTCCTTGGGCGTGATTGAGCCCGGCCGGAAGCTGAGCCCCTCTGAGGCTTTTCAGCCGTTTTGGACGAGGACAATTGGGACCTGCCCGAGCCTGGGAAGGACCGAAACCTCGACTGTCCTTCCAGGACAGCATTAATAGGGTAAGTCGCAATGCAGACATTGCGAGGTTACGGACGCCCCTGCGGCACAGATGTACATGTGCTCAAGACCAGCTGCGCAAGAACAGCTGAAAAGCTTAGGGTGCCCATACGGCTGTGAATGCCGGAGCAACCGACACGCCGATAGCCTCATAGACAGATTTCAACCAGAGTCCATCTGTCTGTCAATGGCATCTGTAAGTGAAGTCCCATCTCCACTGCAACTATGGCTCTAGCCGCAAGCCTGGAGATTGGAGAATCCCCCTTTGGACCCTGGGTCCAACGCCTGACCACGTCAGGGGGAAAGTGATAACGTGTATCCTTAATACGTTTGGAGAAAACGCTTATCTGGGAAGCGTGGTGTTCCTGGACTGCTTCTCTGAAGACAGCGTGGCCAGAACAATACTCAATATACGTTTGAGCTACTGAAAATGGGACTTCTCCTGCTGTGAAGCTGACTCCTCCCCTGGGGGAGCTGAGGGAGAAAAGATCCAACATTCCATTGATGGACGCTATAGGATCAGTCCTTATGGCGTCACCATCCGGTGTATCCGGAGTGAGAGCGGTGTCAGGATCAAAGTCCTGATGAGCTACGTCTGCCTCATCATACAGAGAGTTTTCCTGGGACCCCCCCCGGAGCACCGATTTTATTCCAAATGAGGGTGGCCAGGGAGCAATGATCCAGATTGCCCATGGCCTGTCCGGACTGCAAGTCTCTATCCCATTGCAACTCCGTCCCTGTCCTTGGACAGGGTTGAGAGGTGGTTCTTTTGGCCACGTCAAGTAGAGACCCCGGCTGACCAAGTGCTACAGGGGAGCATTGCACACAATGGGGTTCAGTGCCGTGGAACAGTATCACATGCAGTAAAAACAGCATCGAAAGCCTGTGTTGCTTATATGCTGCTGCCGACTTATAGAGCCAGAATGGCGACCGTACAGTGCAATGTATATCATACAAGCATAAAGTACAAATGAACACTGCAGCACATGCAATACAAGCAGCATAGAAAGCCTGCTTTTCTGCTGCTGTAGACTAGCCGTCTAGGGGAATATAGCCCAGAATAGCGACCATACAGTGCAATGTATAGCATACAAGCATAAGTACAAATGAACACTGCAACACCTGCAATACAAGCAGCATAGAAAAAAACCTGTGCCTCAGCACCCTTGCTTTTCTGCTGCTGTAGTCTAGCCATTGTATGGCGAATATAGCCAAGACTAGCGACCGTACAGTGCAGTGTATAGCATACAAGCATAAATACACATGAACACTTCAGTACGTGCAATACAAGCAGCATAGAAAGCCTGTGCCTTAGCACCCATGCCTTCCTGCTGCTGATGTGTCGCCATCTAAGAGGGCATATAGCCCAAAATAGCGACCTATGCAGTGTAAGCATAAAATACAAATGGACAAACTGCGGTATTTAGTGTCAGCACTTCAGGTGCCGCTTACCGCCCGCCTATAAGCGGGTGTGTGGTCGCCCTAGTCCTGTGCCTGGTTGCCCAGAGTCCGTTCTCTCAGCTCGGACTGCAGTAATGGCTGCCGGCGTCCTTCTCCAGCTCGTGTGAGTAGGGGCGGGCCGTGGGCGTGCCCCAAGTCAGAGCGGGAAACCGGCGTCCCACAGTGTCCAGTGAGAGGGCTGGAGCATGTAAATAAGGCTCCAGCCCTCGGCGCTGCTGATTGTACAGCGTCTCTCCCCTACCCTGATTGACAGGGTGGGGGCGGGAACGAAGCGGAGCTAGGCCGCAAAAGCCGGGGACTGGATTTATAAGCGCCGCCGCCGTAAATGCGCGGTCGGCGCTAAGTCCCCGGCGCACTACAAGTCCCAGCCGCGCCGCCGCTCCCGGAGCGTCCGGCGCGGTAGTTCCCAATAAATAAAGTCACTCAGCTAGGCTGCAGTGACTGTAACCCTTTACTGTCCCCGGCGCACTAGCACACCCAGCAAGTCTGGAGTGTGCTGTGCCTGTGTGTACGGGGACACAGAGTACCTGAATGGTGCAGGGCCATGTCCCTGAACGGCACTCCCGCTCCACATCCAGCAGGTTCAATGGGTCTGTGGATGGAGCCCGGCCTCAGGGCTTTGGGGCCGGTAAGATCCCACTTCCTCAGAGCCCCTCAGGGGGATGGGGAAGGAAAACAGCATGTGGGCTCCAGCCGCCGTACCAGCAATAGGTACCTCAACCTTACAAACCACCAGTGGGGTGAGAAGGGAGCATGCTGGGGGCCCCATATGGGCCCTCTTTTCTTCCATCCGATATAGTCAGCAGCTACTGCTGACTAAACAGTGGAGCTATGCGTGGATGTCTGACCTCCTTCGCACAAAGCCGAAAACTGGTGAGCCAGTGATCCCACTGGGGGTGTATAGCCAGAAGGGGAGGGGCCTTACACTTTTTAGTGTAATGCTTTGTGTGGCCTCCGGAGGCAGTAGCTATACACCCAATCGTCTGGGTCTCCCAATGGAGCGACGAAGAAATGTTGAATACGTTCCCTGCGCCTTCATATCCTGGAACACAGAGTTGTCGTGGGACCTCCAAAATGGATTACAAGGCATCAGACTTTTTTTTAATAAATTGGTGAAAAAGGGAATGTGTTTTCAAATAAAAAACATATTTGTAGTCTAATTTTTTTTATTATTATTCACTAGGTTAGTGATGTCGGGTATCTGATAGATGCTGTAACATTACTAACCCCAGGGCTTGATGCAAGGTAACATTAGAGCTGGTATCAACCCCTTATATTAACCCGTTTGCCACCACACCAGGACAACGGGATGAGCAGGGGAGAAGAGCCAGGATTGGTGCATCTAAAGGATGTGCCACTTCTGGGGTGGCTGCAGCCTGCTATTTTTAAGCTGGGAAGGGCCAATAACCGACGACAAGGCATACCTATTTTTGCCGGGACTCATTCCAAAAACTCCTGCATCTGGGCTAAAAAAAAACTACATGAAATGGGCAGGTTGGATCCAGTTAAATGAAAACGTTCAGTCTGGAGGGCAGAGTGCTCAGTCATAAACAGGTGCATGCAGAAAATTTTTGCAACTTTGTTGAATTTTCAGCGTGCAACTTTTCACACCTATTGGATGTGCTGGTCAGTCTTTTTATATTAGTATTACATTCCTTTCTGACAGAACACTCCTCCGCACTCCAGCCTGAGCTTTTTATTTAGCTGGATGCTACCTGTCCATTACATGTAGGTTATTTAACCCAGATAAAGGCGTATTAGGATAGGGTCCCGGCAAAAAGAGATACACCTTGTTGTAGGCTGCCGTGATTACACGAATTTGCATATTTTAGTTTTTCTGACTGCTGCTGTGCATATTTTTTTGTAACATTTTCAGCGTGCACCTGTTCAAAGTACCTAGTGGATGTGCTGGACAGTCATTTATGCTTTTTTGGGGGCAAAAAAAACGGATTTTTGTGTACTCACCGTAAAATCGTTTTCTCTTAGCCATCATTGGGGGACATAGGACCATGGGTGTTATGCTGCTTATCCATAGTTGGACACTAAGTAGATGCAAAGATGTTAGCTCCTCCCCTGTAGTATACACCCCCTGGCCCAGCCAGGCTACTTCAGTTTTAGTACACAAGCAGTAGGAGAACAAGTAACAAAAAACACGAGGGAATGCTCATAACAAAAAGGTACTAAGAGAAAAAACTAAGGCCCAACAGGGCAACAGGGAGGGTGCTGTGTCCCCCAATGATGGCTAAGAGAAAACGATGTTACGGTGAGTACACAAAAATCTGTTTTTCTCTAACGCCTCATTGGGGGACACAGGACCATGGGACGTCCTAAAGCAGTCCCTGGGTGGGTAAACAATAAACAATGCAACCCAAGGACTAGGAACCAGTCCCAGATAGCCAGGAGCGCCTACTGAGATAGGTGCTCCACTGTCATTTCCAGAATTTTCCTACCTAGGTTCGCCTCAGCCGAAGCCTGGGTATGAACTCGGTAATGCTTTGAAACAATATGCAGGCTAGACCAGGTCGCGGCCTTCCACCTCTGTTCCACTGAAGCCTGATGGCCCAAGAGGCGCTAACTGCTCGCGTGGAAGGAGTCCGCAGCCCACTAGGAATGGGCTTGAGTTGCAAGTGGTAGACCTCCTGGATCGCAGAGCGAATCCAGCGAGCCAGCGTTGCCTATGAAGCTGCCTGTCCTTTCTTAGGCCTTTCAGGAATGACGAACAAGGAGTCCATGTTCCTAAAGAGGCTGTCCTGGGTATGTAATATCGGAGAGCCCTCATAAGGTCTAGCGAATGTAGAGACCTTTCCACCCTATGGACTGGGTGTGGACAAAAAGAAAGGCAGAACAATGTCCTCGTTCAAATGAAACGGGGAAGTAACCTTTGGAAGAAAATCCGGAAAAGGAGGGGGGACTGGGTAGAACTACCTTACCCTGATGAAAGATCAGAAAGGGTTCGCGGCAAGAGAGTGCTGCCAGTTCCAAAACTTGTCTGATGGACGTAATCGCCACTAAGAATGTTACCTTCCAGGTGAGAAGAGCAAGAGAAGATTCCTTAAGAGGTTCAAAGGGGGTCCTCTGGAGACCGTCCAGAATGAGATTGAGGTCCCATGGGTCCAGCGACCATTTGTACGGTGGGACTAGATGGGAAACGCCCTGGAGGAAAATCTGGACTTGCGGATTGCAAGCTAGCCGGCATTGATAGAATATTGAGAAAGATGAAACCTACCCCTTAAGGGAGCTGAGGGCCAACCCCTTTTGCAACCTGACTGCAAAAAAGAAAACAAAGATTCTGGGGATCGCCAGAGGCATAGGTTGGACATTGGATTCCCTGCACCGGGAAAGGAACTTTTCCATGTGCGGTGGCAAATACAGGATGAAGGCCGGCTTTCGGGCACTGATCATGGTGTAGATGACCGCGGGAGAGAATCTCGCTCTTTTTAAAGTCCAGGTCTCAATGGCCAGGTCGTCATCTTAAGGGCTCTGGAGTTCTGATGGGAAATGGGCCTTGGGTCAGCAGGTCTGGGATGCTTAAGAGGCGCCATGAGCAATTGTACCGAAAAACCTGTAAGGTAGACAGAAGCGACTTCAGGAGAGTAGAGCATCCGCGCTGATGGACTGTTGATCACGTGACCTGGCTAAGAACGCGGGTACCTTTGCGTTCAACCTTGAGCCCATTAAACCCACGTCCGGCGTACCCCGGCGAGAGCAGATGTGTGAGAACACTTCTGGGTGGAGAAACCACTCTCCGGCGGCTAGGCCTTGGCGACTTAGAAGGTCCGCCGCCCAGTTCTCTACTCCCGGTATGTGTACCGGTGAAATCACAAACCCAGTCGATTCGGCCCAGGTGAGGATCCTGAGGACCTTGAGATAAGCTGTCTTGCTGCTGGTACCTCCCTGCCGATTGACATAGGCCACAGCTGTTGCATTGTCAAATTGGACTCGACTCAGACGACCTGCTAGCAGATGGAGGAACGACCTGAGCGCGAGAAAGATCGCGCTGACTTTCAGGATGATTTCTGGGAAGGGAAGACTCCTGGGGCATCCAACGTCCTCAAGCGGTGTGGAGCCAGTACACTGCTCCCCAGCCTAAGAGGCTGGCATCCGTGGTCAGGAGTATCCAGTCCACTTGGGAGAGAAAATCTCCTTCTCAATATGGAAGAGGGCCGAAGCCACCAGCAAAGCACATACCTGACTGAAGGAGTCAGGTGAAAAAATTCATCCAGGGAAAAGGGGGCTCTTGTCCCAGTCAGCTAGAAGCGCAAGCTGCAGTCGGTGTGTGGCTAAGCGAGCGGCACTGCCTCTATAGCCGCCGCTATCCTACCTAGCACTCTCATACTGAATCGTATGGAGCGAGAGGAGTACAAGAGTAGAAGGCAGTGTACCGCTTGTTGTAGAGCGGTCACCTTGTTTTGAGGGAGCAATATCAAGCCCCGAAGGCTGTCCAGGAACATGCCCAGGGAGGTGACGGATTTTGACGGGAGCGGGGATGATTTGACTGGAGTCAGAAGCCACCCTAAGCGGGATAGAGAGCCCACAGAGATCTGCACGCTGGTTGAGCCCTTGATGAGGAGGTCATCCAAGCAAGGCAGAACAGCCAATCTCCTGGCGTGAAGGGCACTCATGGCAGCCACCATGACCTTGGTGAAGACCCTTGGTGCTGTGGCAGGGCCGAGGGTAGGGTTACAAATGAAAAAAGAAGTCCTGAACCGTGAAGCGGAGGAACTTTTGGTGAGCTGGGGCGATGGGTATGTGCAGGTACGCGTCCCTGATAGCTATTGAAGCAATGAATTCTCCTTCGACCATAGAGGTAATAATGGACCCTAGGAACTCCATTCTGAGTCTCCTTACGTGCACATGTTTTCTCAGGTGTTAGAGGTCCAGGATGAGTCGAACTGACCCGTCCTTTTTTGGGGACCACAAAGAGGTTGGAATAGAAGGCCTTGACCATCTCGTCATCCGGAACATGTACTATCACCCCCGCCGTTTGGAGGAGTGGATTGCTGAGGAGAAGGCCTCATGGTGTTTTGGAGCCTTTGGGGGGTTTGAGAGAAAAAGACCAACCCGGGGATCGGGTCCGGAATTCAATGTGGTAACCGAAGACACAAGGTCTCGCACCCATTTGTGGTCTGAGGCGGCAGCCCAGATGGAGGAGGACGAGACTCCTCGGTCTTTGTATAGACTGCCAGGACGAGGTGGACCTGGGGAGGGCTCAGAAGGTCAGGCCCTGCGTGTCTATTAAAAAACATCCTGGGCTAGAGTTGGGGGAGGGAGGTACTCTTTCCCTCCCATGGCGTCAGAAAAAAAGAGCCTGTGCAGACGATCGCCAAGCCATTGGTCTGGAAAGGAGTACTGTGAGAGGCTTCTAAGGGACAGAGTTCGCTCTCCATTATCGGAACCAGAGGGCCTTACGGATGGCTATGGTATTCGAGGCGGCAAAAACTGCGCATAGCAGCATCGAGGGAGGCTTGCATGAGGTACTCCACCGCCGCAGCAATGTGAACTGTTACTTCTGTGAGGGCCTGAGGAAAACTGTTATTCCTGATGCCTGTGCGATCCACACGGAAGGAGAGAGGGACACGCGGCCTCAAGGCGGAGCGATCGAGCTGCTCCACTTGTCTGTCTGTTGGGTCCTTGAAGGAGGATCCATCAAGTAAAAGACAGGAGGGTCTTTCAGGTAGGCGGGAGGCCGGGGGAGGGGGGGGGGGGTCCACCGAGAGAGGATCGGCCCAGCCCTTAGAGACAGCTAAGCCAAGGGGTACCGAGACTACATGAGTTTACGGATACCGAAGCGCCGGCAAAAACGTTATTTTTTTTTTTTAGGTTTCTTCGCCCTTTTAAAGGAGACCGCGTGGTCAGTAGTAGTGGATGGGAGATCTTCCACATGCAGAGTTTGCTTGATTGCTGCACACATGCACAGTTTAGTTGATTGCTGCACACATGCACAGTTTGGTTGATTGCTGCACACATGCAGTTTGGTTGATTGCTGCACACATGCACAGTTTGGTTAATTGCTGCACACATGCACAGTTTGGTTGATTGCTGCACACATGCACAGTTTGGTTGATTGCTGCACACATGCAGTTTGGTTGATTGCTGCACACATGCACAGTTTGGTTGATTGCTGCACACAAACACAGTTTGGTTGATTGCTGCAATAAGATAGTCCATCGCAGCTTAATCGCTCGGGGAGGTTGAAACCAAGGAATCATCCTGGTACAAACATCATTCCCCTTCCTCCGGCTCCTCAGAGACCGCGGAACATGTGGGAGAACCCCATCTGTGTACCCCCGAGGGAGAACCATGGGGGTCATGCCCTTTTTCTGATCTGCAACCGGTGAAGCAGAGGGCTGATTCTTATCAGAAGAACCCTCTACAGAGGTGTCATCAGGCTGCGTTCTGTCCAGGGGCCCCGAGAGGTGTGAGGACGATGTTGCATAGCCAGCACCAGGTTCTGGGAACTGTGCCCATTCCGGGGGACTGGGAGCCGTAGGCTCTGGGCTGGCAGCAGTTGCTGCGGTGGTGGCGGGGCGGGAGGGGGGGCTACAGGGGCACCGCACTCACAGAAGGAAGAGGGGCTATCAACCCCTAGTAGCTCAGCGTGGCAGGTAGTGCAGGCTGAATAATAGGCTGTACGTTAGAAGTCTTATACCGTGTTTTTCCAAAAATAAGACCTCCCCCAAAAATAAGCCCTAGCAGGGATTTCCAGCATTTTCGGAGAAAGGCTTAAATATAAGCCCTCCCCCGAAAATAAGCCCTACTCCCGGATCAATAATGAAGTGTCCGTGCCGCTAAAAAATATACAGATACTGCAGGACACTTCATTATACACAGCGGCACCCGGCAATTACACTAACCCGACACTGAGCGGCAGGACCTGCAGTGATCACACACCCGCACACATCAGATCTCACACACACACACACACACACACACACACACACCAGATCTCCCACACACACCAGATCTCACACACACACACCAGATCTCACACACAAACATCGGATCGCACACAGTCATATCGCACACATAATCAGATCGCACACACAAACATCGGATCACACGCAAACATCAAATCACACACACAAACATCGGATCGCACGCACATCAGATCGCATACATACCTCATCCAGAGACACCGATCTCTTCTCCTGAGAGGCAGTGCAGTGGAGCGCAAGGAACAGGACCTGCGGCCGGACACGTGACTTGCTCTCATTCCCTGCGGCCGTAAGTGCTGGATGTGATATTATGTATGTGTGTGTGTGTCTGCGAACGGCTGTGTTTTTCTGCGATCGGCTGTGTGTGTCTGTGATCGGATGTGTGTATCTGTGATCGGCTGTGTATGCCTGCAATCGGATGTGTGTATCTGTGATCGGCTGTGTATGCCTGCGATCGGATGTGTGTATCTGTGATCGGCTTTTATGTGCCTGCGATCGGAAGTGTGTATCTGTGATCGGCTTTTATGTGCCTGCGATCGGAAGTGTGTATCTGTGATCGGCTGTGTGTGCCTGCGATCGGATGTGTGTGATCTGCTGTGTATATCTGCGATCTGCTGTGTGTGTAAACGAAATGACGGGGTGCACAGCCTATAGTAACACAATGAGTGCTGCCTAATGTGTGCAAAACAACAATGCACAGAGGAGAAAAAGAGCACACATAATTCAGGCGCACATCAAAGAATATTGTAATCATATATATTTTTTATTTTTACGAGAAAAACAGTTTATTAGGTCCATGAAAAACACACACAATAAAATCATTTAAAACCATACAATACAAGACACGGCCTCTATAAAGTGACTCCGGGATAATAAACCTAGTCAATATAAGACAGATATAATATCAAAGTTGTACATCAATTGATTCTCCAAACCACAGATCTAAGGGTACCGTCACACTTTAGCGACGTAGCAGCGATCCCACCAGCGATCTGACCTGGTCAGGATCGCTGCTGCGTCGCTACATGGTCGCTGGTGAGCTGTCAAACAGGCAGATCTCACCAGCGACCAGTGACCAGCCCCCAGCCAGCAGCGACGTGCAAGCGACGCTGCGCTTGCACGGAGCCGGCGTCTGGAAGCTGCGGACACTGGTAACTAAGGTAAACATCGGGTATGGTTACCCGATGTTTACCTTAGTTACCAGCGCACACCGCTTAACTTAGCGTGTGCAGGGAGCAGGAGCCGGCACTGGCAGCGTGAGAGCTGCGGAGGCTGGTAACGAAGCTAAATATCGGGTAACCACCTTGGTTACCCGATGTGTACCTTGGTTACAGCTTACCGCAGGCTGTCAGATGCTGGCTCCTGCTCCCTGCACATTCAGGATTGTTGCTCTCTCGCTGTCACACACAGCTATGTGTGCTTATCAGCGGGAGAGAAACAATAAAAAAAAGAACCAGGGCTGTGTGTAACGAGCAGCAATCTCACAGCAGGTGCCAGATCGCTGCTCAGTGTCACACACAGCGAGATCGCTAATGAGGTCACTGCTGCGTCACAAAAACCGTGAATCAGCAGCGATCTCAGCAGCGATCTCGCTGTGTGTGAAGCACCCCTAAGGTAAGTAGTGATTACTTTGACCTTCACAGCATACCTTGCTCTTTTGCGCCTTGATATTCTCCCTATATTTTTGTGCATGCAGTTCTACTTATACACCGGGCCCGGTTGGTAATTATACTTCTCTAATGAGACTTTCTCGGTCTTTTTTGACCATGTGTGCACATTTGGTATTTTTTGGGTGATCTATATCTGGTGTTTATGCAGCCAGCAGGTATCTAGGCAGTCTGGTGGCAGCTCTTCAGTACTGCATTAATAACTTTCTGCTGGTCACACCATCACCCTTATAGAGTGCTGTTTTCTAGAGCTAAATACTGATGGTTTCTCAGGTAGTATCCATTTAGCAATCGCTGCTATTATAAATATATATATTTTATTTTTTTTATACAAGCTCTATATATATTTGATATGCACTTGTATGATTAATTCACACTGCTATATTGTTGCCAATCAACTGTTCCTGGTATTGGTTATACCTCCATTGTCTTTTGATATGGTTATCTATAAGACAGTACATATACGATAGTGTCATACTTCGTATATATATATATATATATATATATATATATATATATACAACTGTCTACCTCACCAGTAGAGCTTATTTTCTGCATGCGAGTAATCACTACTTACCTTAGATCTGTGGTTTGGAGAATCAATTGATGTACAACTTTGATATTATATCTGTCTTATATTGACTAGGTTTACTATCCCGGAGTCACTTTATAGAGGCCGTGTCTTGTATTGTATGGTTTTAAATGATTTTATTGTGTGTTTTTCATGGACCTAATAAACTGTTTTTCTCGTAAAAATAAAAAATATATATGATTACAATATTCTTTGATGTGCGCCTGAATTATGTGTGCTCTTTTTCTCCTCTGTGCACTGCTGTGTGTGTGTGTGTTCTGCTGTGTGTATGTGATCTGCTGTGTGTGTGTTTTTCTGCGATCGGCTGTGTGTATCTATGATCGCCTGTGTGTGCCTGTGATCGGCTGTGAGTGCCTGCGATCTGCTGTGTGTGATCTGCTGTGTATATCTGAGATCTGCTTTGTGTGTGATCTGCTGTGTGTGTGTGTGTGTGTGATCTGCTGTGTTTGTGTGTGTGATCTGCTGTGTGTGCCTGCGATCTGCTGTTTGTGATCTGCTGTGTATATCTGCGATCTGCTGTGTGTGTGTGATATGCTGTGTGTGTGTGTGTGAGATCTGCTGTGTGTGATCTGCTGTGTTTGTGTGATCTGCTGGGTGTGCCTGTGATCTGCTGTGTGTGTCAGCGTGTCAGCTAGCAGCAGGGTAGGACGGCGTGCAGCACCGACCGGAGATCACAGGAGGACCTTGGAATCACACAGACGTCCTGGTCTGGTGAGTATGAGTCTCCTGGGAAGTGGGGGGGGTCTGCTTTTTTTGGGGGGTAAACTTACCCTCAACCGTCTTTCTCCAAGAATAAGAACGCCTCCAAAAATAAGCCCTAGTGCTTTTTTGGGGGGCAAAAAAAATATAAGACAGTGTCTTATTTTTGGAAAAACACGGTAGTTGTTGCTGTAGTTGTGCAAAGCATAAAACATGTGACTGCAGCCCCAGGCTGATGAGCCACAAACTCTGATTGTAACGAGGGAGCAATATTCTGCAGAGCTAATGTTTCCTGTGGGAAGGAGGAAGCTCAGAGACGCCCACAGACTCTGATCACAAGGAGAGGGAGCGGTAAGGAGAGGGAGCGGTGCTCTGCATAGCTACTGTGTGAGGAGAAAATATAATAAAATGGTGGGAAGGGACTCCCCTTCCCCCCTCCAGCCCTGCACAACAACAGTGCACTGAGTCCTGGGAGCTTGACCTTTGCTCTAAATCCTGTCAGGGAGGATTTCACCTCAGAGCTAATTCCTGTCAGGGATATCAGCTCCAGTGTGGAGATTCTGATGCCTGCTGTGTCCGGACACACCGGTGCAGAGTATGTATCAACTCAGAGCCTGTCAGAGAGACTGAGAAGGTTTTTCATCTGCTCTGGGCTCTGGAAAAGAATCCAGTCAGGAAGGATCTCAGCTCATGTGGAGATGGCAGTCTCTGCCTGGTCACGGTGGTGCAGAGCGTGTATCAACTCAGAACCTGCCAGAGGGACTGAGGAGGTTTTTCATCTGCTCTGGGCTCTGGAAAAGAATCCAGTCAGGAAGGATCTCAGCTCATGTGGAGATGGCAGTCTCTGCCTGGTCACGCTGGTGCAGAGCGTGTATCAACTCAGAACCTGCCAGAGGGACTGAGGAGGTTTTTCATCTGCTCTGGGCTCTGGAAAAGAATCCAGTCAGGAAGGATCTCACCTCATGTGGAGATGGCAGTCTCTGCCTGGTCACGCTGGTGCAGAGCGTGTATCAACTCAGAACCTGCCAGAGGGACTGAGGAAATTTTCATCTGCTCTGGGCTCTGGAAAATCGGTGCCATGAGACCCGTCGTCCAGTGAGTAACAGCCCAGGATCCAGCGTCGCAGGAGGGGGTACAGGGAGGCGACACTCCACGTTCCCGCCTGTTGATGGTTTTGGGAAATCAGTCCCCGAAGGAAACCGTCGCCCTCTAAAAACAAAAAATTCTTGCTGCAGTAGTCTGCAGAGATGTGCCTCCTATAGACACTAAGCTAAAACTGAAGTAGCCTGGCTGGGCCAGGGGGTGTATACTGCAGGGGAGGAGCTAACATCTTTGCATCTACTTAGTGTCCTCCTATGGATAAGCAGCATAACACCCATTGTCCTGTGTCCCCCAATGAGGCGTCAGAGAAAAATATAAGACAGTGTGTTTTTTTCGTGGAAGTATGCTTTTTTGTAAGAAGGATAAGATTGAAGTATCGAGATTGGGTGGGTTAGCATGTTGTGTTTTTAATGATGGTTTGTTGGTTTTATGTATAAGTTTTAATTTATTTTGCTTCTTCCTAGATTGGTATTTATTTGAATGGTGACTTACCTGTTGAGATTACCGGGCTGGCTGGTATTCGCCCGGGACAACAAATTAGTTGCAGTAGGGGTGGATCCCCTGAAAAATAAAAATAATAAGAATGTACATGAGGAATTTGGAATTGTGGGGATTATGGTTCTATTGATGAAAAATGTTCTAATGATGACATTGTCTGGATTACATGGATAAGAATGGGATATTGTACAAAAATTGTTATGGTTAATATAGCAAAATAGTATTAACCCCTTCACGACCTAGAATGTAACGGTACGTCCTAAATCATGAAGCAGTGATCACCGCTGGCTGCTGCGGTGAGCCAGTGACGATCCCTGCACATGTCTGCTGATTAAAACAGCTGATGTGTCGCTTAAAGGTGCAGGTGGTTCCGCGATCCACTTGCACCTCTTAACCACTTAAATCGCGCTCTCAAAATGTGACAGTGCAATTTAAATCGCTGCAGCGGGAATCGCGCCTTTCCCCGCCGACATCGTGACATGATCATGGGGAGCCTATGGTTGTCATGGTAGCGACGGGTCATATGATGACTCCAGTCACTATCATAACATAGGTCCTGTTACAGCCGGCAAAGCAGCAGCTGTAACAAGAACGCAGCATTTCTGCTGTTCAAAGCTGTGCTGCTCTGATAAACAGAAATGAATGAGCGATCAGACTGCTGATCCTTATAGTCCCCTATTGGAATTAGTAAAATAAAAAAAAAAGTAAAATAAAATAAAAAAAACTCCTAAAATACCAAATCAACTCTCATTTGCCCTACTGAAAATTAAAGGCTTAAAAGAAAAAATATATACACATATTTGGTATCGCAGTATTCAGAAATGCCCAATCTATCAAAATCTAAAATCAATTAATCTGATCAGTAAACGGCATAGCGGCAAAAAACATTCCAAATGCCCAAAATTATGGTTTTTGGTAATCACAATTTTGCCCAAAATGCAATAACAGCCCTCATATGGCAATATTGATGTAAAAATAAAAAAAACTTGTGGATCTCGGAAGAAGGGGAGCAAGAAGAACCCGAAAAATCAAGGGGTTAATGAATGGGCACTATTTAACTAGAAAAAAAAGTGAGCCGGAGTATGAGTTGGTATACATGCAGCTTGTAAGCTCATGTTCACACTGGCCATAAGACAAGAAGAAAAAACAAAGATATAAATAATATGGACATATAACCTACTGTAACTAAATAAAAGCATAGTGCATATAAATAAACATAGGGTACTTTGTAAACACTGTTTTTTGATCCAAAAAAGCATAAAACCATCCCACTGCGACAAGGTGTGGGACAGTACCAACACTCTCAAATATTAAAACCTTACCATGGGTCAAAATAGGCCTCAATGTGAACAAGGGCTGAGAGTGACTGGGTCCCAACAGGACACACAGCTATGGGAAGCATAGAAAGAACAGACACTGGCACACAGCCCTCAGTTACTGTATAAGAGTAGGTTTTTAGTTATTAATATTGGGTATTGCACTACTTCTTGAGTAACCACATAATTCACAGAATATTGATCACTGTTCCTAGGCATTGAACTAAATTAAGTAGTCACATCAAATTCACCACACAATAGTAATTACACAATTTTCAACACTTAATTATTTTTATGCCAAAATTGCCCTTGAATCTGAGGGTTAGTAATCTGACTACTTTGGATTAGTAAGTGCCCATATATTGTTCTTAGGCCGGTATTAACCACCACCTTGAAGGTTTAATTAATAGCAATTATTACTGTTTACATCAAATTGTTGCAATAATTATGGCCACACATATGGTTATTGGTTATCATACTATAGGCCCTGGGGTATCTTTAGTATGATCACTGGTAGCATTTAAAAAAAAAATTAAAATGTGAAAATATAATTCACTGAATAGGGAATCATTCCATTTATAACCTATGGGGTGGATTTATTATTTGCTTATCCCTTCTTTTTCATGTCAATCTTATAGTATGGTTCTAGTATATACTAACTTTGTGTAATGTTCGGGATATCTTCCAATATATGGTCAGCAAACATGGGTATAGTCCATACATACATGGTCCTTCTACATTCACAGAGAATTTTAGTTCCAGGGAGCGCTGAGCCTGTTGGTGTCTCCCCTGACAACGAACAATGTGGACAATATGGCCCAGCTAGCATGCACCGCCATTACCATGATGGCGCTGCTGGCTCGCGGGCCGCGGTCTGAGAGTTGTGGGTCACATGTAAATAGGCACATCACATGAGCGCCACTGACTTGGAACCACCCCTCTGTCACATGACTAGTCAGAGTCGTATCTTGGGGGGCAGATAGGGCATGTGCCCCGGGTGCAGTTGTCGCCCCTGTAGCGGGCGCAGGCTATTCTGAGTCCTGGCTGTCAAACTGACAGCCAAGACTCAGAAGAAGTGCGGTGCGCAGCTCCTACTGATCAATTCTCTCTGTATCTTTTAGACACATGAACAATTGAAGCGGTGACCGCCGGCACTTCCGGGTCAGAGCGATGGCTGTAATGTGATCAGGTCAGCTGATCACACTGCTGACATCATTCTTCAGCGTTGCAGTGCATAGGTGGCAGATACCACTGGTAATAAGTGCTCCAGTGGAGCTGAAGTGGGAAGCATGTATGGACACAGTATGGGGGAAGAGAGGGTGAGCAGGAGGAAATGTATATGGACACAGTATGGGGGGATAGGAATGGGGAGTGGGAAGTTCTTATGGCTACAGAATGGTGAGATAGAGGATGGAGAGGGGGAATTATCTATGGACAGTATGGAGAGAGAGGGGAGGGGTGATGTATATAGACAGTATGGGGAAAGAGGGTGAGGGGGGATGTATATAGACAGTATGGGGAGAGAGGGTGAGAGGTAATGTATGGGGAGAGAGGGTGAGGGATGATGTATGGGGAGAGAGGGTGAGGGATGATGTATATAGACAGTATGAGAGAGAGAGGGTGAGGGGTTATGTATACAGAGTATGGGGAGCGAGGGTAAGGGGTAATGTATTTGGACATAGTATGGGGAGCAAACGGGAAACATTTTGAAGACAGAATAAATAGCGAGGGGGCAAATTTGAGGACACAGTATGAAAAGCAAGTGGACAGGATGGGTGTGGATACATTATGGGGAGTGAGGGGAAATGTATACTGACACAGTATGGGGTGTGAGGGGGGATGAGTACAGAGGTAGTGAGGAGGCAATAAGGGATGAGAAGAATGTGAGGGGGCACAGAATAGATATTGGGTAGTGGGGGGTGGTATGGGGAAGCAATACCATGAGGGGACAGTGTGAGGCTTCTATCTGGGTTAAGAAACCTCCATGTAATGGGCAGGTAGGATGCAGCTAAATGAAACTGCTCAGGCTGGAGGGCGGAGTGCTCAGTGAGAAACAGGTGCACGCAGAAAAATTTTGTAACTGTTGAATTTTTAGTGTGCACCTGTTCACACCTAGTGGATGTGCTGGTCAGTCTTTTTATATTAGTATTACACTCCCCCAAAAATAAGACCTAGTGCTTTTTTTGGGGCAAAAAAAATATAAGACAGTGTCTTTTTTTCAGGGAAATACAGTAGTGTGATTTTGTAAGAAGGATAAGATTGAATTATCGAGGTTGGGTGGGTTGGCATGTAATGTTTTTAACCCCTTTACACCAGAGCAAGGTTTTCACCTTAACCCCTTCAGCCCCCAGCCTGTTTTCATCTTAAAGACCCGGCCATTTTTTGCAATTTTTACCAGTGTCACTTTGACAGGTTAGAACTCTGGAACGCTTCAACGGATCCTGGCAATTCTGATATTGTTTTTCTGTGACATATTGTACTTCATGTTAGTGGTAAATTTAGGCCAATATGTTTTGCGTTTATTTGTGAAAATTTCGGAAAATTGGCGAAAATTTTGCATTTTCAAAATTTGAAATGTTATGCCCATAAATCTGAGATATGTCACACAAAATAGTTACTAAATAAAATTTCCCACTTGTCTGCTTTACACAAGCGCAATTTTTGAAACAAATTTTTTTTCCGTTAAGAAGTTAGAAGGGTTCAAAGTTCATCAGCAATTTCTCACTTTTCCAACAAAATTTACAAAAAAAAAAGTTGTGGTGGAAATCAAATGTTTGGGCACACGGCAGGACTCGGAAGGCAAGGTGCGCCATTTGAATTTTTGAGTGCAAAATTAGCTGCACTAATTAGCGGACGCCATGTCGGGTTTGTTGACCACCTGAGGTGCCTAAACTATGGAGCTACCCCACAAGTGACCCTATTTTGGAAACTAGAGCCCTCAAATATTTATTCTAGATGTTTGATGTGCACTTTGAACCAGTGGGGGCTCCACAGAAGTTTATAACGTTGAGCTGTGAAAAGAAAAAAAAAAGTTTTTACCACAAAACTGTTGCTTCAACTAGGTAGCTTTTTTTTTCACAAAGGTATCAGGAAAAATGCACCATAAAACGTATTATGCAATTTCTCCTGAGTACACAGATACCTCATATGTGGTGGAAATCAATTGTTTGGGCGCACGGCAGGGCTCAGAAGAGAAGGAGCGCCATTTCACAGGAAAATTGGTTGGAATTATTAGCGGACGCCATGTTGCATTTGGAGATCCCCCTGAGGTGCCTAAACAATGGAGCTCCCCCACAATTGACCCCATTTTGGAAACTAGACCCCTCATGGAATTTATCTAGCTGTTTAGTGAGCACTTTGAACCCCTGGAGGCTTTACAAACGTTTGTAATGTTCAGCCGTGAAAATATTTATTTTTTTTTTACCACAAAATTGTTTTTTCAAACAGGTAGCTTTTTTTTCACAAGGGTATCAGGAAAAAATGCACCATAAAACGTATTGTGCAATTTCTCCTGAGTACACAGATACCTCATACGTGGTGAAAACCAATTGTTTGGACGCATGGCGGGGCTCAGAAGAGAAGGAGCGCCATTTCACAGCATTTCACAAAATTGGTTGGAATTATTAGCAGACGCCATGTTGCATTTGGAGACCCCCTGAGGTGCCTAAACAATGGAGCTCCCCCACATCTGACCCCATTTTGGAAACTAGACCCCCCTCATACAAAAAAATTAGTTTGGCGAAATAAAAAATACGGACATCAGTTAAAAAAAAAATAAATAATGAGCGCCTGCAACTGACACTATGGCAAGTACCACACGTGAGAGCGATGCACGAATCTCGCATCGCATCATCCGGCACAGCCGCACACTGCTGTCTGGAAAAGAGCGACCGTGCCGGATGATGCGATGTGAGACTCGTGCATCGCTCTCACGTGAGGCACTGGGCTGACCCTTACAATATTCAGTAAAAAATACTGTAGTTGACGATTAATACAGTATAATTTTACTGGCCCTAAACTAAGTTTATTTGTACTTCTTACTTAGTTTACATAACAAAAAGAAGGGAATTTTGTTACTTACCGTAAAATCCTTTTCTTCTAGCTCCTATTGGGAGACCCAGACGATTGGGTGTATAGCACTGCCTCCGGAGGCCACACAAAGCATTACACTAAAAAGTGTAAGGCCCCTCCCCTTCTGGCTATACACCCCCCGTGGGATCACGGGCTGCTCAGTTTTAGTGCTAAAGCAAGAAGGAGGAAAGCCAATAACTGGTTTAAACAAATTCACTCCGAAGTAACATCGGAGAACTGAAAACCGTTCAACATGAACAACATGTGTACCCGAAAAAAAACCAACCATCCCGAAGGACAACAGGGCGGGTGCTGGGTCTCCCAATAGGAGCTAGAAGAAAAGGAATTTACGGTAAGTAACAAAATTCCCTTCTTCTTCGGCGCTCCATTGGGAGACCCAGACGATTGGGACGTCCAAAAGCAGTCCCTGGGTGGGTAAAGAAATACCTCATGTTAGAGCTGCAAAGACAGCCTTCCCCTACGGGGAGGTAACTGCCGCCTGCAGGACTCTTCTACCTAGGCTGGCGTCCGCCGAAGCATAGGTATGCACCTGATAATGTTTGGTGAAAGTGTGCAGACTCGACCAGGTAGCTGCCTGGCACACCTGTTGAGCCGTAGCCTGGTGTCGTAATGCCCAGGTCGCACCCACGGCTCTGGTAGAGTGGGCCTTCAGCCCTGATGGAACCGGAAGCCCAGCAGAACGGTAGGCTTCAAGAATTGGTTCTTTGATCCATCGAGCCAGGGTGGCTTTTGAAGCCTGCGACCCTTTGCGCTTACCAGCGACAAGGACAAAGAGTGCATCCGAGCGGCGCAGGGGCGCCGTGCGGGAAATGTAGATTCTGAGTGCTCTCACCAGATCTAACAAATGTAAATCCTTTTCATACCGAAGAACTGGATGAGGACAAAAGGAAGGCAAGGAGATATCCTGATTAAGATGAAAAGAGGATACCACCTTAGGGAGAAACTCCTGAATGGGGCGCAGCACTACCTTGTCCTGGTGGAACACCAGGAAGGGAGCCTTGGATGACAGCGCTGCTAGCTCAGACACTCTCCGAAGAGACGTGACCGCCACTAGAAAGACCACTTTCTGTGAGAGACGAGAAAGTGAAACATCCCTCAGAGGCTCGAAGGGCGGCTTCTGGAGAGCAACTAGTACCCTGTTTAGATCCCATGGATCTAACGGTCGCCTGTACGGAGGGACGATATGACAAACCCCCTGCAGGAACGTGCGCACCTGAGAAAGACGTGCTAGACGCTTCTGAAAAAACACGGATAGTGCCGAGACTTGCCCTTTAAGGGAGCCGAGCGACAAGCCCTTTTCCAACCCAGATTGCAGGAAGGAAAGAAAAGTAGGTAACGCGAACGGCCAGGGGGATACTCCTTGTGCAGAGCACCAGGATAAGAAAATCCTCCACGTTCTGTGGTAGATCTTAGCAGAAGTGGACTTCCTAGCCTGTCTCATGGTGGCAACGACTCCTTGGGATAATCCTGAAGACGCTAGGATCCAGGACTCAATGGCCACACAGTCAGGTTCAGGGCCGCAGAATTCCGATGGAAAAACGGCCCTTGGGACAGTAAGTCTGGTCGGTCTGGTAGTGCCCACGGTTGGCCGACCGTGAGATGCCACAGATCCGGGTATCACGACCTCCTCGGCCAGTCTGGGGCGACGAGTATGACGCGGCTGCAATCGGATCTGATCTTGCGTAGCACTCTGGGCAAGAGTGCCAGAGGTGGGAACACATAAGGGAGCCGGAACTGCGACCAATCTTGCACTAAGGCGTCTGCCGCCAGAGCCCTTTGATCGCGAGACCGCGCCATGAACGTCGGGACCTTGTTGTTGTGCCGCGACGCCATTAGGTCGACGTCCGGCACCCCCCAGCGGCGACAGATTTCCTGAAACACGTCCGGGTGAAGGGACCATTCCCCTGCGTCCATACCCTGGCGACTGAGGAAGTCTGCTTCCCAGTTTTCTACGCCCGGGATGTGAACCGCTGATATGGTGGATGCTCTGTCCTCCACCCACAACAGAATCCGCCGGACTTCCTGGAAGGCTTGCCGACTGCGTGTCCCTCCTTGGTGGTTGATGTATGCCACCGCTGTGGAGTTGTCCGACTGAATTCGGATCTGCTTTCCTTCCAGCCACTGCTGGAAGGCTAGTAGGGCTAGATACACTGCCCTGATTTCCAGAACATTGATCTGAAGGGTGGACTCCTGCTGAGTCCACGTCCCTTGAGCCCTGTGGTGGAGAAAAACTGCTCCCCACCCTGACAGACTCGCGTCTGTCGTGACCACTGCCCAGGATGGGGGCAGGAATGATCTTCCCTGTGATAATGAGGTGGGAAGAAGCCACCATTGCAGAGAGTCCTTGGCCGTCTGGGAAAGGGAGACTTTCCTGTCCAGGGAAGTTGACTTCCCGTCCCATTGGCGGAGAATGTCCCATTGAAGTGGGCGCAGATGAAACTGTGCAAACGGGACTGCCTCCATTGCTGCCACCATCTTCCCTAGGAAGTGCATGAGGCGCCTTAAGGAGTGCGACTGACCATGAAGGAGAGACCGTACCCCTGTCTGTAGTGACCGCTGCTTGTCCAGCGGAAGCTTCACTATCGCTGGCAGAGTATGAAACTCCATGCCAAGATACGTTAGTGATTGAGTCGGTGACAGATTTGACTTTGAAAAGTTGATGATCCACCCGAAAGTCTGGAGAGTCTCCAGCGCAACATTCAGGCTGTGTTGGCATGCCTCTTGAGAGGGTGCTTTGACAAGTAGATCGTCCAAGTAAGGGATCACCGAGTGTCCCTGGGAGTGCAAGACTGCTACCACTGCCGCCATGACCTTGGTGAAAACCCGTGGGGCTGTCGCCAGACCAAATGGCAGAGCTACGAACTGGAGATGTTCGTGTCCTATCACAAAACGTAGAAAACGTTGGTGCTCTGTAGCAATCGGCACGTGGAGATAAGCATCTTTGATGTCGATTGATGCAAGGAAATCTCCTTGAGACATTGAGGCAATGACGGAGCGGAGGGATTCCATCCGGAACCGCCTGGCGTTCACATGCTTGTTGAGCAGCTTTAGGTCCAGAACAGGACGGAACGAGCCGTCCTTTTTTGGAACCACGAAGAGATTGGAGTAAAAACCTTGCCCTTGTTCCTGAAGAGGAACAGGGATCACCACTCCTTCTGCCCTTAGTGAGCCCACCGCCTGCAGAAGCGCATCTGCTCGGTCGGGATGTGGGGAAGTTCTGAAGAACCGAGGCGGAGGACGAGAACTGAACTCTATCCTGTACCCGTGAGACAAAATGTCTGTTACCCACCGGTCCTTGACCTGTGGCAGCCAAATGTCGCAAAAGCGGGAGAGCCTGCCACCGACCGAGGATGCGGAGGGAGGAGGCCGAAAGTCATGAGGCAGCCGCCTTGGAAGCGGTTCCTCCGGTTGCTTTCTTGGGGCGTGAGTTAGCCCGCCAGGAATCTGAGCCCCTTTGCTCCTTCTGAGTCCCTTTGGACGAGGGGAATTGGGCCTTGCCGGAGCCTCGAAAGGACCGAAACCTCGACTGCCACTTCCTTTGTTGAGGTTTGCTTGATCTGGGCTGGGGTAAGGAGGAGTCTTTACCCTTGGACTGTTTAATGATTTCAGCCAATTGCTCACCGAACAGTCTGTCTACAGATAGTGGCAAGCTGGTTAAACATTTTTTGGAAGCAGAATCCGCTTTCCATTCTTTTAACCACAAGGCTCTGCGCAAAACCACCGAGTTGGCAGACGCCATTGAGGTACGGCTCGTAGAGTCCAGGACAGCGTTGATAGCATAGGTCGCAAACGCAGACATTTGCGAAGTTAAGGACTTCACTTGCGGCACTGCTGGACGTATGATAGAGTCCACCTGTGCCAGACCAGCTGAAATAGCTTGGAGTGCCCACACGGCCGCGAATGCTGGAGCAAACGACGCGCCGATAGCTTCATAGACAGATTTCAACCAAAGGTCCATCTGTCTGTCATTGGCATCCTTAAGTGAAGCCCCATCCTCCACTGCAACTATGGATCTAGCCGCAAGCCTGGAGATTGGTGGATCCACCTTTGGACACTGGGTCCAGCGTTTGACCACGTCAGGGGGAAAGGGATAACGTGTATCCTTAAGACGTTTGGAGAAACGCTTGTCTGGATAAGCATGGTGTTTCTGGACTGATTCTCTGAAGTCAGCGTGGTCCAGAAAAGTACTCAGTTTACGCTTGGGATACCTGAAATGGAACTTCTCCTGCTGTGCAGCTGCCTCTTCTGCTGAAGGGGCTGGGGGAGAAATATCCAACAGTCCATTGATGGCCGCTATAAGGTCATTTACCATGGCGTCACCATCAGGAGTATCCAGATTGAGAGCGGTCTCAGGATTAGACTCCTGATCACCCTCCTCTGTCTCATCACGCAGAGACTCTTCTCGCTGAGACCCTGATCCGCGTGATGACGTGGAGGGTCTCTCCCAGCGAGCTCGCTTAGGCTGCCTGGGACTGTCATCTGAGTCAGAGCCTTCAGCCTGAGATGCCTGGGACCCCCTTGAAGCACGGATTAACTCCAACTGAGGGGGACCGGGGAACATTGACGCAGCAGTGTCCATGGTCTGAGTAACTGGCCTGGCCTGCAAGGTCTCTAGGATTTTTGTCATAGTGACAGACATCTTGTCAGCAAAAACTGCAAACTCTGTCCCCGTCACCGGGACAGGGTTCACCGGTGACTCTGCCTGGGCCACTACCACCATAGACTCCGGCTGACGAAGTGGCACAGGGACCGAACATTGCACACAATGGGGGTCTTTGGAACCTGCCGGTAGATCAGCCCCACAAGCGGCACAAGCAGCGTATACAGCCTGTGTCTTGGCACCCTTGCGTTTTGCGGATGACATGTTGTCGTCTCCTCAGAGCAATATAGGGTATACAGCCAAGAAGCGACCTTACAGTGCAATATATATATATATATAAATGGTATAGAGAAAAAAATACACCAATATAACACTGTGGCACTAGTGGGGCCAGCACTAATGTGCTGCTTACCGCCCGCTTAACGCGGGTGTGTGGTCGCCAGAAATCCCTTGTCTGGGTCTCCCAGAGCCTGTGTCCGTTCTCCAGCCAGACTGCATGTAGGAATGGCTGCCGGCGTCCTGTGGAGAGGGGCGGGCCCTGGGCGTGCTGCAGACAAAGAGCGGGAACTGGCGTCCCACTGTGCCCAGTGAGAGGGCTGGAGTATGTAAATAAGACTCCAGCCCTCGGCGCTGACTATCGTACAGCGTCTCTCCCTTGCCCTGATTGACAGGGTGGGGGCGGGAACGAAGCGGAGCTAGGCCGCAAAAGCCGGGGACTAGATTTATAAGCGCCGCCGTCGTAAAAGCACGGTCGGCGCTAAGTCCCCGGCGCACCACAAGTCTCAGCCGCGCCGCCGCTCCAGGGGCGGCCGGCGCGGCAGTCCCCAACACATAAAGTCCCTCAGAGAAACTGCAGTGACTGTAACCCCAGCGCGCAGCGCTACTGTCCCCGGCGCACTAGCACACCCAGCAAGTCTGGAGTGTGCGCGGCCTGTCCATACGGGGACACAGAGTACCTGAATGTTGCAGGGCCTTGTCCCTGAACGGTACCCAGCTCCGTATCCAGCAGGTTCTACGGGTCTGTGGATGGAGCCCGGCCTCAGGGCTTGGGGGCCGGTAAGATCCCACTTCCTCAGAGCCCCTCAGGGGGATGGGGAAGGAAAGCAGCATGTGGGCTCCAGCCTCCGTACCCACAATGGGTACCTCAACCTTAACAAACACCGCCAATAGGAATGGGGTGAGAAGGGAGCATGCTGGGGGCCCTAGTATGGGCCCTCTTTTCTTCCATCCGATATAGTCAGCAGCTACTGCTGACTAAACAGTGGAGCTATGCGTGGATGTCTGACCTCCTTCGCACAAAGCTTGAAAACTGAGCAGCCCGTGATCCCACGGGGGGTGTATAGCCAGAAGGGGAGGGGCCTTACACTTTTTAGTGTAATGCTTTGTGTGGCCTCCGGAGGCAGTGCTATACACCCAATCGTCTGGGTCTCCCAATGGAGCGCCGAAGAAAAGTCAGGACACACGCATGGATGTGCTGCAAAAAGGGGGGGGCTAGGTGGGATGGAAAAAAAGATGGATGGAGGATGTGAGAGGGAGCGGCGGAGGATGGGAGAGGGCGCGGCGGAGGATGGGAGAGAGCGGGAGGGTGAGAGGTGGTGGAGGGGGCAGCAGATCGGGAGGTGAGAGGTGGGGGAGGGGGCTTCAGATGAAGAGGATGGGAGAGAGCAGGCTGCAGATCAGGGAGGGTGAGAGGGGGTAGCAGATCAGGGAGGGGGGCAGCAGCTGATGAGGGAGAGCGTGCAGCAGATGGGGAGGTGAGATGGCAGAGAGCGTGCAGCAGATCGGGAGGTGAGATGGCAGAGAGCGTGCAGCAGATCGGGAGGTGAGATGGCAGAGAGCGTGCAGCAGATCGGGAGGTGAGATGGCAGAGAGCGTGCAGCAGATGGGGAGGTGAGATAGCAGAGAGCGTGCAGCAGATGGGGAGGTGAGATGGCAGAGAGCGTGCAGCAGATCGGGAGGTGAGATGGCGGAGAGCGTGCAGCAGATGGGGAGGTGAGATGGCAGAGAGCGTGCAGTAGATGGGGAGGTGAGATGGCGGACAGCGTGCAGCAGATCGGGAGGTGAGATGGCGGAGAGCGTGCAGCAGATCGGGAGGTGAGATGGCAGAGAGCATGCAGCAGATGGGACGGTGAGGTGGCAGAGAGCGTGCAGCAGATCGGGAGGTGAGATGGCGGAGAGCGTGCAGAAGATAGGGAGGTGAGATGGCAGAGAGCGTGCAGCAGATGGAGAGCTGAGATGGCAGAGAGCGTGCAGCAGATGGGGAAGTGAGATGGCAGAGAGCGTGCAGCAGATGGGGAGGTGAGATGGCAGAGAGCGTGCAGCAGATCGGGAGGTGAGATGGCAGAGAGCGTGCAGCAGATCGGGAGGTGAGATGGCAGAGAGCGTGCAGCAGATAGGGAGGTGAGATAGCAGAGAGCGGGCAGCAGATCGGGAGGTGAGATGGCAGAGAGCGGGCAGCAGATCGGGAGGTGAGAAGGTGGAGAGCGTGCAGCAGATCGGGAGGTGAGAAGGTGGAGAGCGTGCAGCAGATCGGGAGGTGAGATGGTGGAGAGCATGCAGCAGATCGGGAGGTGAGATAGCAGAGAGCGTGCAGCAGATCGGGAGGTGAGATGGCAGAGAGCGTGCAGCAGATCGGGAGGTGAGATGGCGGAGAGCGTGCAGGAGATCGGGAGGTGAGATGGCGGAGAGCGTGCAGCAGATCGGGAGGTGAGATGGCAGAGAGCATGCAGCAGATCGGGAGGTGAGATGGCGGAGAGCGTGCAGCAGATGGGGAGGTGAGATGGTGGAGAGCGTGCAGCAGATCGGGAGGTGAGATGGGGGAGAGGGCAGCAGATGGGGAGGTGATATGGGGGAGGGGGCAGCAGATGGGGAGGTGAGATGGCAGAGAGCGTGCAGCAGATGGGGAGGTGAGACAGCGGGCAGCAGATCGGGAAGGTGAGATGGTGGAGAGCGGTGGCAGATCGCACAGGGTGGGAGATGGTGGAGGGGACAACAGGTGAGGATGGGAGAGCGCGGGCAGCAGCTCACGGAGGGGGCAGTGGCTGATAAGGGGGAGCGGTGGCAGATGGAGGCGGCTGCAGCAGATAGAGGAGATCGGCGGGGGATCGGTGGCGGCAGTGGATCGGGGGATCGGCGGCGGTTGCAGCGGATCGGGGGCAGGGGCTTACCAGGGCACTTGCAGGGATCGCTCCACTCGGCTTCCACGGACGGAGTAAAGCGGAGGGGAGTGGTCACGGCCCCAGATCCACGGTGATTGGAGAGATCGGTCACAAGGCCGATCTCTCCAATCAGAGCTGGGGGCTGGTGAAGCACCGATCACCCAGCTCCAGCCAATAATCAGTGCTACAGCTGCACTGATTAGGGCTGGATTTCAATGTTTCAGTCATTTTCAATGGCTGGAACATTACAGTGGCTGTGATTGGCTGAGCGGTGTTCGTCAGCCAATCACAGCCTCCGTAGCTCCGGGGAGGAGGCACCACCCCTCCTGAGGTCAGGCAGAAGTCCCCTCCTCCCCGAATCTGCGGTTTGTGTGTACCGATTGCACTCACCGGGGCTCCGAGGCCGCGATTTCGCCATGACATACTGGGTAAGTCATGGGTCGTTTAGCACCATGTCACCATGACGTACCCAGTACGTCATGGGTCGTTAAGGGGTTAATGACCGGGCAATTTTTTGCACTTCTGACAAGTGTAACTTTGACAGGTTATAACTCTGGAACGCTTCAACGGATCGTGCTGATTCTGACATTGCTTTTTTGTGACATATTGGACATCATGTTAGTGGTAGAATTAAGGTCATATTTTGTGTGTTTATTTAGGAAAATATCGGAAATTTGGCAAAAATTTTAAAAATTTCACAATTTTCAAAATTTGAAATGTTATGCCTATAAATCTGAAAGATACTGTATGTCACACAAAATAGTCAGTAAAGAACATTTCCCACATGTCTACTTTACATCAACGCAATTTTTGAAACAATTTTTTTTACTTAAAAAGTTAGAAGGGTTCAAAGTTCATCAGCAACTTCTCAGTTTTCGAAAAAAAAAATTACAAAACCATTTTTTTAGGGACCACATCACATTTGAAGTGACTTTGAGAGGCCTAGGTGACAGAAAATACCCAAAAGTGACCCCATTCGAAAAACTGCACCCCTCACTCTGCTCCAAACCACATCCAAGAAGTTTATTAACCCTTTAGGTGCTTCACATGAACCAAAGCAATGTGTAAGGAAAAAAAGAAAATTTTACTTTTTTACTCAAAACTGTTAATTTAGCCATAAAATATTGCATTTTCACAAGGGTATCAGGAACATATGTACCATAAAATTTATTGTGCAATTTCTCCTGAGTACATTGATACTTCATATGTGGTAGAAATCAATTGTTTGGGCGCACTGCAGGGCTTGGAAGGAAAGGGGCGCCATTGGAATTTTTTAAAGCAAAATTAGCTGGAATCATTAGCGGACACCATGTCGAATTTGGAGACCTCCAACAGTGGAGCTCCCCAACATGTGACCGCATTTTGTAAACTAGACCCCTCAAGGAATTTATAGATGTTTGGTGAGCACCTTCGAACCCCCAGGGATTTTACAGAATTGAGCCATAAATATAAATGCATTTATTTTTTTTTCCCACAAACTTGTTACTTCAACCAGATAGGTTTTTTTCACAAGGGTATCAGGTGAAAATGTGTAGCGACCCTGAATATATCAGGGTGCTACAGGGAACTGCATCCCCTCCAAGGGATGCAGGGCCTACTCCCCATGGTTCAGGTTCCACTCAGTGATGCTTCTACTACCCGCACCACAAATCCCAATCAACACGTCACACCAGAACTGAACAGACAAACCAGTGGGTTGGTCTAGCTGGAATAGGGCCACCCACCTAGGGGTCAGGCAGACTGGTGGGAGGGGTGACTGCAGTTGAGTGAGAGCCCTCAAAGAGTTAGGAGCTGGGGAGTAGTAGCTGCCGAGGAGCTGGACTAGATTGGGTCGCAGACGGTAGTCCGGGACCGGAGGAGTCGAGGACCAGTCGCAGCGACTTGGGAAGGGTGAACAGACATAGTCTTGGAGGACCGTCGGCACCAGCAAGCCCAATAACCGGACTGGTACAGAGCACGGCAGGGTACAGGACCCTAGGTCAGGAGCAGGTTTATCCGTCCTGATAATTAACCTGTGGAGGATAGTTTCTTTATGAACTTTCCCCAAGAGCTCAGAGATTGAAGGCATCAGCACAACACGGGGGATAGGGCTTTCCATATAAAGCAGCCCAACTGAAATCCTAAGTGCCAGTCATCAAGAGCACAGCTACACTACAAATAATGAGCATCCCAACAGCTTCAAGCCAAGGGACCATCTACAAACACCTAAATTGTGCACGGAGGCAGGCTCCAGATTACCAAGCAGCATCATTGGGAGCGGACACCTGGATGGGCTCCCCATAGTGGCAGCGGTACACAGAGACTTTTGTTTTACCTACAACGTGTGTGTGTTTACGTTGCAAGCATCAACCAGCACCACGTCTACCAACAGTGAGTACCCTGCTCCCTGCCTCTCATCTTTCCAAACCTCCCAAACCCCAGAGTCCGGGGCCTTCCCTACCTGCGGAGGGACTAACACCTTGCTGCCCAACACCATCTGTCCCGGTACTACCTTTGGCAGTGGTGGTACTCCCATTACTGCAACCCGCAGATGGCGTCACGAACTTCTCCCCTGTAAATAAACCCCTTGCAAAGATAGAAGCGTCAGCCGAGCCCGGACCCCTTGAGCCACGAACATCTCCAGGATCCGAGCACCCCGGTCTGCGCCGGGGTGGCACAAATGAACCATACAGTTTATTGTGGAATTTCTCCAGAGTATGCTGATACCCCAAATGTGGTTGAAGAAGGGAATTTTGTTTACTTACCGTGAATTCCTTTTCTTCTAGCTCCTATTGGGAGACCCAGACAATTGGGTGTATAGCTTCTGCCTCCGGAGGCCATACAAAGTATTACACTTTAAAAAGTGTAACCCCTCCCCTCTGCCTATACACCCTCCCGTGGATCACGGGCTCCTCAGTTTTGGTGCAAAAGCAGGAAGGAGAAAACTTATAAATTGGTCTAGGGTAAATGCAATCCGAAGGATGTTCGGAGAACTGCAAACCATGAACCAAAAGAACAATTCAACATGAACAACATGTGTACACAAAAAGACAACCAGCCCGAAGGGTACAGGGGCGGGTGCTGGGTCTCCCAATAGGAGCTAGAAGAAAAGGAATTTACGGTAAGTAAACAAAATTCCCTTCTTCTTTGTCGCTCCATTGGGAGACCCAGACAATTGGGACGTCCAAGAGCAGTCCCTGGGTGGGTAAAAGAATACCTCAATAAAAAAAGCCGAAAAAAACGGCCCCCTCTTACAGGTGGGCAACCGCCGCCTGAAGGACTCACCTACCTAGACTGGCGTCTGCCGAAGCATAGGTATGCACTTGATAGTGTTTCGTGAAAGTGTGCAGACTAGACCACGTAGCTGCCTGACACACCTGCTGAGCCGTAGCCCGGTGCCGCAATGCCCAGGACGCACCCACGGCTCTGGTAGAATGGGCTTTCAGCCCTGAAGGAAGCGGAAGCCCAGAAGAACGGTAGGCTTCGAGAATCGGTTCCTTGATCCACCGAGCCAAGGTTGACTTGGAAGCCTGCGAGCCCTTACGCTGGCCAGCGACAAGGACAAAGAGCGCATCTGAACGACGCAGGGGCGCCGTGCGAGACACGTAGAGCCGGAGTGCTCTCACAAGATCCAAAGAGTGCAAATCCTTTTCACACTGGTGAATTGGATTAGGGCAAAATGAAGGCAAGGAGATATCCTGATTGAGATGAAAAGAGGATACCACCTTAGGGAGAAATTCCGGGACCGGACACAGAACCACCTTATCCTGGTGAAACACCAGGAAGGGGGCTTTGCATGACAGCGCTGCTAGCTCAGACACTCTCCAAAGTGATGTGACTGCCACTAGGAAGGCCACCTTCTGCGAAAGACGTGATAGAGAGACATCCCGCAGCGGCTCGAAAGGTGGTTTCTGAAGAGCCGTTAGCACCCTGTTAAGATCCCAGGGTTCCAGCGGACGCTTGTAAGGTGGGACTATGTGGCAAACTCCCTGCAGGAACGTGCGGACCTGCGGAAGCCTGGCTAGACGCTTTTGAAAAAACACGGAGAGCGCCGATACTTGGCCCTTGAGAGAGCCAAGTGACAGACCCTTGTCCATTCCGGATTGAAGGAATGAAAGAAAAGTGGGTAAGGCAAACGGCCATGGAGTAAAACCGTTATTAGCGCACCAGGATAGGAAGATTTGCCAAGACCTATAATAGATCTTGGCGGACGTAGGCTTCCTGGCCTGTCTCATGGTGGCAATTACATCCTGAGATAACCCTGAAGACGCTAGGAGCCAGGACTCAATGGCCACACAGTCAGGTTGAGGGCCACAGAATTCAGATGGAAAAACGGGCCTTGTGACAGCAAGTCTGGGCGGTCTGGAAGCGCCCACGATTGACCCACCGTGAGATGCCACAGATCCGGGTACCACGATCGCCTCGGCCAGTCTGGAGCGACGAGAATGGCGCGACGGCAGTCGGAACTGATCTTGCGTAACACTCTGGGCAGCATCGCCAGAGGAGGAAACGCATAAGGCAGTCGAAACTGCGACCAATCCTGAACTAACGCGTCCGCCGCCAGAGCTCTGTGATCCTGAGACCGTGCCATGAATGCCGGGACTTTGTTGTTGTGCCGTGACGCCATGAGATCGACGTCCGGCGTTCCCCAGCGGCGACAGATCTCTCGAAACACGTCTGGGTGCAGAGACCATTCCCCCGCGTCCATGCCCTGACGACTGAGAAAATCTGCTTCCCAGTTTTCTACGCCCAGGATGTGAACTGCGGAGATGGTGGAAGCTGTGGCTTCCACCCACTGCAGAATCCGTCGGACTTCCTGGAAGGCTTGACGACTGCGAGTGCCGCCTTGGTGGTTGATGTATGCGACGGCAGTGGCATTGTCCGACTGGGGTAAATAGCAGTATACCAAAATTTGAATCCACAGTAATTGAACAAAATTAGCTGGATCAGAGAATTGAAAAAGGATAAACCCTAAAACATAACGTTTAATATTATGCAGATAAAAGTGAGGACAGCTCACAAGATTAGAAACGACGGTGGCACGAAACCACCCAAACTAAAATTGGGCTATGTATGGTAGGCCCAAACAAACTTAGTCCCAGAGAGGTACCACGGTAGGACTTTCTACACCTTATAGTTGCTGGTCACCACCTGAGACATTGACACACGCAACATCAACAATCAGAACCCCAAACTAGGGAAGATGTATGTCTGTGTGTGTCAAAAAGAGATAGAAACTCCTAGACCATTACGAACCATATGTTTCATAAACCCCACCTTAGGTGGGAACGGTCTTACCAGTCCGGAGATTCGCAGGCATTGAACAAGTGGTTAGAGGTTCAGGCAGGGGGCTGTTTCGCCAGCATGTCTAGATCCCTCTGAGACCTCAACCAAAAATAGGGCATATAATCACCATCACCACCAAATGGGAGTGGGCATGGTGATTATATGCCCTATTTTTGGTTGAGGTCTCAGAGGGATCTAGACATGCTGGCGAAACAGCCCCCTGCCTGAACCTCTAACCACTTGTTCAATGCCTGCGAATCTCCGGACTGGTAAGACCGTTCCCACCTAAGGTGGGGTTTATGAAACATATGGTTCGTAATGGTCTAGGAGTTTCTATCTCTTTTTGACACACACAGACATACATCTTCCCTAGTTTGGGGTTCTGATTGTTGATGTTGCGTGTGTCAGTGTCTCAGGTGGTGACCAGCAACTATAAGGTGTAGAAAGTCCTACCGTGGTACCTCTCTGGGACTAAGTTTGTTTGGGCCTACCATACATAGCCCAATTTTAGTTTGGGTGGTTTCGTGCCACCGTCGTTTCTAATCTTGTGAGCTGTCCTCACTTTTATCTGCATAATATTAAACGTTATGTTTTAGGGTTTATCCTTTTTCAATTCTCTGATCCAGCTAATTTTGTTGCATTGTCCGACTGGATACGGATCTGCCTGCCCTCCAGCCACCGATGAAAAGCCAATAGGGCTAGATACACTGCCCTTATCTCCAGAATATTGATCTGAAGGGATGACTCTATCGGAGTCCAGGTTCCCTGAGCCCTGTGGTGGAGAAAAACCGCTCCCCACCCTGACAGGCTCGCGTTCGTGGTGACCACAGCCCAGGTTGGGGGTAGGAAGGATTTTCCCTGCGACAGAGAATTGGGAAGGAGCCACCACTGAAGTGACGTCTTGGTTGCAAGTTAAAGAGAGACGTTCCTGTCGAGGGAAGCCGAACTCCTGTCCCATTTGCGGAGAATGTCCCATTGGAGTGGCCGAAGATGGAATTGCGCGAACGGGACTGCCTCTATAGCTGCCACCATCTTCCCCAGGAAGTGCATGAGGCGCCTTAAGGGGTGTGACTGACTCCGAAGAAGGGATTGCACCCCTGCCTGCAGAGAAAGCTGTTTGTCGCTCGGAAGCTTGACTAACACTTGCTGGGTATGAAACTCTATCCCAAGGTACGTCAGTGATTGGGTCGGTGTCAACTTGGATTTCGGGAAGTTGATGATCCACCCGAACCGCTGGAGAGTCGCCAGAGCGACAGATAGACTTTGTTGACACGCCACCCGAGACGGGGCCCTGACTAGGAGATCGTCCAAGTAGGGAATCACCGAGTGGCCCTGAGAATGCAGGACCGCCACAACGGATGCCATGACTTTGGTGAAAACCCGTGGGGCTGTCGCCAAGCCGAAAGGCAATGCCACGAACTGGAGGTGTTCGTCCCCGATGGCGAAACGCAGGAAACGTTGATGCTCGGGTGCGATCGGTACATGGAGATAAGCATCCTTGATGTCGATCGATGCTAGGAAGTCTCCTTGTGACATTGAGGCGATGACCGAGCGGAGAGATTCCATCCGGAACCGTCTGGTTCTCACATGTCTGTTGAGTAGCTTGAGGTCCAGAACGGGACGGAATGACCCGTCCTTTTTTGGCACCACGAACAAGTTGGAGTAAAATCCGCGACCACGTTCCTGAAGGGGAACGGGGATCACAACTCCTTCCATGTTTAGAGCGGCTACTGCCTGAAAAAGTGCGTCGGTCTGAGCGGGGGGCGGAGAGGTTCTGAAGAAGCGAGCCGCAGGACGAGAGCTGAACTCTATCCTGTAACCATGAGACAGAATGTCTCTCACCCATCGGTCTTGAACATGTGGCCACCAGGCGTTGCCAAAGCGGGAGAGCCTGCCACCGACCGAGGATGCGGTCAGGGGAGGCCGAGAGTCATGAGGAAGCCGTCTTGGAGGCAGTGCTTCCTGCGGCCTTTTGTGGGCGAGACTTGGATCGCCACGCATAGGAGTTCCTCTGGCCTTTCTCCGGCCTGTTGGACGAAGAGGATTGGGACTTGGCGGAGGGACGAAAGGACCGAAATCTCGATTGAACCTTTCTCTGTTGAGGTCTCTTAGGTTTGGCCTGGGGTAAGGAGGAATCCTTTCCTTTGGATTCTTTAATAATCTCATCCAATCGTTCGCCAAACAAACGGTCGCCAGAAAACGGCAAACCGGTTAAGAACCTCTTGGAAGCCGAGTCTGCCTTCCATTCGCGCAGCCACATGGCCCTGCGGACTGCCACAGAGTTAGCGGATGCTACAGCTGTACGGCTAGCAGAGTCCAGGACGGCGTTCATGGCGTAGGATGAAAATGCTGACGCCTGAGAGGTCAAAGACGCAACTTGTGGAGCAGAATTACGTGTGACAGCATTAATCTCAGTCAGACAAGCCGAGATAGCTTGGAGTGCCCACACGGCTGCAAAGGCCGGGGCAAAAGACGCGCCCGTGGCCTCATAGATGGACTTCACCAGGAGCTCTATCTGTCTGTCAGTGGCATCCTTTAGCGATGAGCCATCTGCAACCGACACCACGGATTTAGTCGCCAATCATGAGACTGGAGGATCCACCTTGGGACAGTGAGCCCAACCCTTAACGACTTCAGATGGGAAGGGGTAACGCGTGTCAGTGAGGCGCTTAGTAAAGCGCTTGTCCGGGACCGCTCTGGGCTTCTGGACAGCGTCCCTGAAGTTAGAGTGATCAAGAAACGTATTGCGTGTACGTTTGGGGAACCGAAACTGGTGTTTCTCCTGCTGAGACGCCGACTCCTCTACAGGAGGAGGCGGGGGAGAGAGATCTAACACCTGGTTGATGGACGAGATAAGATCATTTACTAAGGCGTCCCCCTCAGGTGTATCAAGGTTAAGGGCGACGTCAGGGTCAGAGCCCTGAGCTGCGACGTCCGCCTCGTCCTCCAGAGAGTCCTCAAGCTGGGATCCCGAGCAGCGAGAGGAAGTCGGGGAAGAGTCCCAGCGAGCCCGCTTAGCCGGTCTAGGACTACGGTCCGGGCAGGAGTCCTCTGCCTGAGACCGAGGGGCCAACCTGGGAGCGCGCTGCGGCGCGGACCGAGAGGGGCCTGGAGGCGACGAGCCAACAGGGGCCGGGGCCTGTGAAAGGTCCGGTCTGGACTGCAAAGCCTCTAGCAGCTTAGAAGACCATTTGTCCATAGACTGTGCAATGGATTGAGAAAGTGACTCAGAGAGTTTCTCAGCAAAAGAGGCGAACTCTGTCCCTGCAGCCTGGTCAGGGGGAGCAGGGGGGTCTACATGAGCCGAGGGGCCCACCAGTGTCCGAGGCTCCGGCTGAGCAAGCGAAACAGGGGTCGAGCATTGCTCACAGTGAGGGTAGGTGGAACCCGCAGGTAACATAGCCCCACAAGAGGTACAGGCCGCAAAAAAACCCTGTGCCTTAGCAGCTTTGCTCCTTGTGGACGACATGCTGTTGTCTCCTAGGAGAGTGATCACTGAGGGTATATGGGAAAGGGGTATACAGCCCACCGAACAGATAGATATAGATATATACGTATCTAATCCGGCACCCTAGGGGGACCAGCACCGGGTGACCGGTGTGGCTTACCGACCGCTAACGAGCGGAGTGTGTCCTCCAGATTCCCTGCCTTGGATCCCCCGGAGCTGTAGAGCTGTTCACTGAGAATCCTCCACCGGCAGAATGCCAAAAAATGGCTGCCGGAGCTCTCAGGGAAAGAGTGGAGCCGTGGGCGGCGCCAGCAAAGTGCGGGAATCTGGGGTCCCCACAGTGATCAGTGAGGGGGGAGGAAACATGCAGGATGCTCCAGCCCTCACATCCGACGTCAGGTCGGTAATCCCGCCCTTACCCCTGACAGGCAGGCCCGGGGGCGGGATTTTTGCGACTAGGCCGCGATGAAGCCGGAGACTAAATTTGAGACCGCGCCCGACAAGCAGGCACGGTCGGCGCGGAAGTCCACCGGCCTCCTGAATTCAGCAGCCGCCGCGGCTTCCAGGAAGAAGGTGCGCTCCCTGCACAGTCCCCTATGGGGACACAGAGTACCTTTGAGTTGCAGGGCCCGGTCCCTGAGGTTGAAGAGGCTCCGGTCCGGCAGGTTCCTACAGGGGCTGCGGATGGAGCACGGTCCCAGTAAATGGATGACCGCTTAGGATCCCACTTCTCCCAGAGCCGTATAAGGGATGGTGAAGGAGACGGCATGTGGCTCCAGCCTCTGTACCCGCAATGGGTACTTCAACCTTAACAACACCGCCGACGTAGTGGGGTGAGAAGGGAACATGCCGGGGGCCCCGTGGGGGCCCTCTTTTCTTCCAACCGACATAACTAAGTTGAGAATGCATGAGTGGATGTGTGCCTCCTTCCACACAAAGCATAAAACTGAGGAGCCCGTGATCCACGGGAGGGTGTATAGGCAGAGGGGAGGGGTTACACTTTTTAAAGTGTAATACTTTGTGTGTCCTCCGGAGGCAGAAGCTATACACCCAATTGTCTGGGTCTCCCAATGGAGCGACAAAGAAAACTAATTTTGAGGTACATTGCAAAGTCAAGAAGGAAAGGAGCACCATATTTGAGATCAGATGTAGTTGCATTGGTTTGCGATTGCCATGTCACATTGGCAGAGCACAGAAATCCCCCACAAGTGACTCCATGTTAAAAGCTGCACCTTTCAATTAATTCATCCAGAGGTGCAGTGAGTATATTGACACCACAGGTGTGTCACAAAATGTTATACTATTTGGCAGTAAAGAAAAATAATTACATTTTTACCACTAAAATGTTGTTTTAACCCCAGATTTGAAAATTTTACAAGGGTAATAAATAAAAAAAAAGGTCCGATATTGTGTTGCATAATTTGTCCTGAATGTGGCAATACCCCACATGTGACTGTACAGTACTATTTGGCTGCACCACAGGGCTCAGGAGGGAAGGAGCGCTATGTGATTTTTGGAGCACAGGTTTTCCTAGAATAGTTTGCGGACTCAATTTGCAGAGCCCCTAAGCGGCAGAACTGAAGAAATCCCCCTCAAGTGACCAAATTTTGGAAATTACACCTCTCTAAGTATTCATTTACGGGTGTAGTGACAATTTACTCTCTGGAAAGTCCAAACACAGTAAAAGTTGCAGAATTAAAGATTGCAAACATTTTAAATTAGTTCCCCTTTATCCTGTGCTCTACGCTGAGCACTTACATCGGGGTTTTAAACTGCATCTCTGAGATACGTGATTCAGATGAAACGCACCACAGATCCATTCACTAATGAGGCAGCAGAGTTACTCTGGACTCCATTTGTTCAGCGGTATCCATCTTTTTAATGATGAACAAAAACTGTTGTTGATTGCACTTTTGTGCACGTTTGAAAAAAGGCATAAAAATATGGACTCTGCCGGACCACAGGCCAGACGAGAGGTCAAAGTGACTTTCTCTGCCTCATTACAGTGAATTTTCATTTGAGAATTATGTTTGAATCATGTTTTTCAGAGATTTACATGTAGTCTCCAGTGTAAGCGCTCACCGTAGAACGCAGGATAAATATGAGCTGCACTGTACTGCAAGCTTTTAGCGGCAGAATGAACAAATCAATAGCGATTGAAGAATTGGCTTTATTTATTTTTTGCGCCATTCATCTTGTGGTATAAGTGATTAGGCCGCTTTATTCCTCAGGGCAGTACGATTACAGTGATACCAGATTTATGCGGTGTTTTTTTTTGTTGGCGACTATCACACTAAAAATTGCTTTTTACAAAGTAAAGATTGTTTTTGCATCACTGGATTTTGAAGACTGCAGTTTTTTACTTTTCTGCTGACAGTCATGTGAAGGCTTGATTTTTGCGGGATGAATTGGAGTTTTTATTGGTACTATTTTGGGCCACATATTTTCTGATTGCTTTGTGATCCACTCTTTGTGAGGCAGAATCAAGAAGAAACAGAAATTCAAGATTTTTTTTTTATGTTCTTTACTGTGAAATAAAAGCGATAAAACAGTTTTATTCTTCGGGTCTGTACAGTTACAGGGATACCTCATTTATATAGTTTTTTATGTTTTGATGCTTTAACACCCAAAAAATTATTTTTTAGGAAAAAAAAGTTTTTGCATTGCTGTATTCTGAGACCTACATTTTTTTTATTTTTTCACTGATGTAGCTATATGGTTGCTTGTTTTTTTGCGGGACAAGATGATGTTTTCAGTTGTACCATGTTTATTTACATGTGACTTTTTTATCGCGTTTTACTCAATTTTTTTGGGCAGGTGTATGATGAAAACACATAGTTTTTGCTACATTTTTTATTTTTTTTACTGTGTTCACTGAAGGGGCTAACTAGTGTGAGAGTTTTATAGCTCGAATTGTTATGGACACGGCAATACCAAAGTTGTGCAGTGTTTTTGTTTTTATTACATAAATATACATATTTATTGGAATATTTAATTTTATTTTTTCCCCAATTTTTTTTTTTTTAATACTTTTAACTTTTTTTTTAACTTTATCTTTACTTTTTTAGTAAGGCCTAGCAGACACGGCGAATAATACGGAGCTACTGGGACGCAATAAAAAAATCGCATTCCACTCAGACCAATAGTACTCTATGGGGCAGCTCCCATGAGCGATTATTTTCTCAGCCCTAATCGGACCGAGAAAACAGTCGCAGCATGCTGCAGGTGCAATGCAATCCTGTTACACTTGCACCCATTCAAGTCTACGGGTTCAAGAGAAACATTGCATTGGAAAAATTGAGAGAGCAAGGCACTAACTCAGTGGTAGCTTAAAAATACCTTTATTTCAGCATACAGGTTACATCAAAAATGTGGGGGGAGGAAAAAACACAGACGTTCGGCACAGCCGTTTCGTGCTCAGCAAGCACTTCAACAGATCTACCCTATCTAGGTAGATCTGTTGAATTGCTTGCTGAGCACGAAACGGCCGTCATCTGTTGTGCCGGACATCTGTGTTTTCTCCTCCCCCCACGTTTTTGATGTAACCTGTATGCTGAAATAAAGGTATTTTTAAACTACCACTGAGTTAGTGCCCTGCTCTCTCAATTTTTCTAGTGGACTGTTCTATGCTTGGCAGGAGCACCTCTAGTAGTTTATTGCTTTTTTTTACCGGAGCAAGTTGGTCCCGCAGCATCGGTGGATTGTAATAGGAGTACCACGTGTGTGTGGTGGAGCGGTCAGTGATTAGTGCCCAGCTTTCACTGTTCTCCGTATGCTATTAAAACATTGCATTGCTCTCGCATTACACTGGTGTACCGCGAGTGCAGTGCGATTCTCACATCAGCCGGCAATGGAGGAGATAGGGAAATAAATCCCTCCCTCTCCTTCGCAGCACCGGCCCTCCCCTCCTCAGCGCCGGCCCTGCCCTCCTCCTCCCCTCTGCAGTGTTGGCCCTCCCCTCCGCAACTGGTCTGATCGCACGATCGGACCACAGTTGCATTGCACTCGCATGACACTCGGCTCTCGCTGTGCTGCGAGTGTGAGCCGAGTGTCATGCGAGAACTTGCGCTAACTCACGTGTGGTCTCAGCCTAAGGCCTCTTCTCCACTAGCGTTTTTGTCCTGCAAATTCCCTCGCATTGAGAAACGGTTTGCAATCTTGCAAATGGTTTCTAATGAGGCTGTCTCCATTTCCCTGTTTTTCCAGACGATACACGGGCTCTCCTTGAAATCGCAGCATGCTGCGATTTGATGCGATTCTCAGCTCTCTCACCCCCATGCAAGTCAGAATCCGGGTGGCATGCGCATGTCACACGGATCCTGACACTTGCATACCGGGTCAGCCTGGCTACCGGAGGAATCTCCTGTAAAACCAGTCCTGGCCGCGGTTACATGCACTGAACCCCGGAGCTGTCCCCTGAGCTCCAGAGTGCAGCCTGAACAGCGAGCACCGAGTGATGGATTCCCCGGCGATTGCTGGTCAGGTCAGCACAGCTGCAGACAGATCAGGCAGACGCTGGAGCTCAGATTACAGCTCTGGAGCTGAGTGCAGGTAACAGCGGCCAGGAGTGTAAATCCTTCTCACACTGGTGAATTGGATTAGGGCAAAAGGAAGGAAAGGAGATATCCTGATTTAGATGAAAAGGGGATACCACCTTAGGGAGGAATTCCGGGACAGGACGCAAAACCACCTTATCCTGGTGGAAAACCAGGAAAGGAGATTTGCATGACAGCGCTGCAAGCTCCGACACTCTCCGAAGTGATGTGACTGCAACCAGGAAGGCCACCTTCTGAGAAAGACGGGAGAGAGAGACATCCCGCAACGGCTCAAAAGGCGGCTTTTGAAAAGCCGTCAGGACCCTGTTAAGATCCCAAGGTTCCAACGGACGTTTGCAAGGTGGGACCATGTGGCAAACCCCCTGCAGGAACGTGCGGACCTGCGGAAGTCTGGCTAGTCGCGTTTGAAAAAACACGGAGAGCGCCGACACTTGGCCCTTGAGAGAGCCGAGGGACAAACCCATATCCATTCCAAATTGTAGGAATGAAAGAAATGTGGGTAAGGCAAACGGCCATGGAGAAAAACCGTTATCAGAGCACCAGGATAAGAAGATTTGCCAAGTCCTGTGATAGATCTTGGCGGACATTGGTTTCCTGGCTTGTCTCATGGTGGCAATTACATCCTGAGATAACCCTGAAGACGCTAGGAGCCAGGACTCAATGGACACACAGTCAGGTTGAGGGCCACAGAATTCAGATGGAAAAACGGGCCTTGGGACAGCAAGTCTGGGCGGTCTGGAAGTGCCCACGGTTGACCCACCGTGAGATGCCACAGATCCGGATACCACGACCGCCTCGGCCAGTCTGGAGCGACGAGAATGGCGCGACGGCAGTCGGACCGGATTTTGCGTAGTACCCTGGGCAGCATCGCCAGAGGGGGAAACACATATGGCAGTCGAAACTGCGACCAATCCTGGACCAAAGCGTCCGCGGCCAGAGCTTCTGTGATCCTGAGACCGTGCCATGAAGGCCGGGACCTTGTTGTTGTGTCGTGACGCCATGAGATCGACGTCCGGCGTTCCCCAGCAGTGGCAGATCTCTCGAAACACGTCTGGGTGAAGAGACCATTCCCCCACGTCCATGCCCTGACGACTGAGAAAATCTGCTTCCCAGTTTTCTACGCCCGGGATGTGAACTGCGGAGATGGTGAAGTCTGCGTTTTCCACCCACTGCAGAATCCGTCGGACTTCCTGGAAGGCTTGACGACTGCGAGTGCCGCCTTGGTGGTTGATGTAGGCGACGGCAGTGGCGTTGTCCGACTGGATTCGGATCTGCCTGCCCTCCAGCCACCGATGGAAAGCCAATAGGGCTAGATATACTGCCCTTATCTCCAGGATATTGATCTGAAGGGATGATTCTATTGGAATCCAGGTTCCTTGAGCCCTGTGGTGAAGAAAGACCGCTCCCCAACCTGACAGGCTCGCGTCCGTGGTGACCACGGCCCAGGTTGGGGGTAGGAAGGATTTTCCCCCGGGACAGAGATGTGGGGAGGAGCCACCACCGAAGAGATGTTTTGGTTGCGAGGGAAAGAGAGATGTTCTTGTCGAGAGAAGCCGAACTCTTGTCCCATTTGCGAAGAATGTCCCATTGGAGTGGCCGTAGATGGAATTGCGCAAATGGCACTGCCTCCATAGCTGCAACCATCTTCCCCAGGAAGTGCATGAGGCGCCTTAAGGAGTGTGACTGACCCCGAAGAAGGGACTGCACTCCCGCCTGCAGAGAAAGCTGTTTGTCCCACGGTAGCTTGACTAACGCTGGCTGGGTATGGAACTCCATCCCGAGGTAAGTCAGTGATTGGGTCGGCGTCAACTTGGATTTCGGGAAATTGATGATCCACCCGAACTGTTGGAGAGTCGCCAGAGTGACGGTAAGACTCCGTTGACACGCCACCAGAGAAGGAGCCCTGACTAGGAGATCGTCCAAGTAAGGGATCACCGAGTGGCCCTGAGAGCAGGAGAAACACCAGTTTCGGTTCCCCAAACGTACACGCAATACGTTTCTTGATCACTCTAACTTCAGGGACGCTGTCCAGAAGCCCAGAGCGGTCCCGGACAAGCGCTTTACTAAGCGCCTCACTGACACGCGTTACCCCTTCCCATCTGAAGTCGTTAAGGGTTGGGCTCACTGTCCCAAGGTGGATCCTCCAGTCTCATGAGTTAGCGGATGCCACGGCCGTACGGCTAGCGGAGTCCAGGACGGCGTTCATGGTGTAGGACGAAAATGCTGATGCCTGAGAGGTCAAGGATGAAACATGTGGGGCAGAATTCCGCGTGACGACATTAATCTCAGTCAGACATGCCGAGATTGCTTGGAGAGCCCACACGGCCGCAAAGGCCGGGGCAAAAGATGCGCCCGTAGCCTCATAAATAGACTTCACCAAGAGCTCTATCTGTCTGTCAGTGGCATCCTTCAGGGATGAGCCATCGGCAACAGACACAACGGACCTAGCGGCCAATCTAGAGACTGGAGGATCAACCTTGGGGGAGTGTGCCCAGCCCTTAACGACTTCAGGTGGAAAGGGATAACGCGTGTCAGTGTGCCGTTTAGCAAAGCGCTTGTCCGGAACCGCTCTGGGCTTCTGGACAGCGTCCCTGAAGTTAGAGTGATCAAAAAACGTATTGCGAGTACGTTTGGGAAATCGAAATTGGTGTTTCTCCTGCCGAGAAGCCGGCTCCTCTGCAGGAGGAGGTGGGGGTGAGAGATCCAACACCTCGTTGATGGACGAGATAAGATCATTTACTAAGGCGTCCCCTTCAGGGGCATCAAGGTTAAGGGTGAAGTCAGGGTCAGAGCCCTGAGCTCCCACGTCCGCCTCGTCTTCCTGAGAGTCCTCAAGCTGAGATCCAGAGCAGTATGAGGAGGCCGGGGAAGAGTCCCAGCGAGGCTGCTTAGCCGGCCTGGGGCTGCGATCCGGGCAGGAGTCCTCCGCCTGGGACCTAGGCTATCCTGGGAGCGCGATGCGGCGCGGACCGAGAAGGGCCTGGAGGAGACAAACGAACAGGGGCCGGGGCCTGTGAAGGGTCCGGTCTGGACTGTAATGCCTCAAGCAGCTTAGATGACCATTTGTCCATAGACTGTGCAATGGATTGAGAAAGTGACTGGGAGAGTGTCTCAGCGAAAGAGGCCAACGACGGTGTCTCTGTCCCTGCTGACTGCTAAGGGGGAGCAGGGGGATCTACATGAGCCGAGGGGCCCACCAGTGCCCGAGGCTCCGGCTGAGCAAGCGTGGCAGGAGTCGTGCATTGATCACAGTGAGGGTAGGTGGATCCCGCAGGCAACATAGCCCTACAAGAGGTACAGGCCGCGAAAAAAGTCTGTGTCTTAGGGGCTTTGCTCCTTGTGGACGACATGCTGTAAGCAATCGGTGTCTCTCAGGAGAGTGACCACTGAGGGTATATGGGAAAAGGGTATACAGCCTTTCCGAATATATATATATATATCCCGGCACCCTAGGGGAACCAGCACCGGGTGACCGGTGTGGGTTACCAACCGCTAACGAGCGGTGTGTCCTCCAGATTCCCTGTCGTGGATCCCCCGGAGCTGTAGAGCTTTGCAGCTGAGAAGCATACACCGGCAGAATGCCAAAAATGGCCGCCGGAGCTCTCAGGGGGGGCGTGGAGCCGCGGGCGGCGCCGGCAAAAAGCGGGAATCTGGAGGCCCCAAAGTGGTCAATGAGGGGGGGAGGAGACATGCAAAGATGCTCCAGCCCTCAAAGCCGACGTCATGTCGGTAATCCCGCCCTTACCCCTGACAGGCAGGCCCGGGGGCGGGATTTTTCGCGACTAGGCCGCGGCAAAGCCGGGGACTAAATTTACGACCGTGCCCGACAATCAAGCACGGTGGGCGCGGAAGTCTGCCAAAAAAAAAAACGGACGGAACTACCGCGGGACTTCCGGGGAGAAGGAGCGACCACCCTCCCTGTACAGTCCCCACATGGGGACACAGAGTACCAAAAGTACTAAAGTTGCAGGGCCCGGTCCCTGGGGGTGAAGAAGCTCCGGTCCGGCAGGTTCCACCAGGGGCTGCGGATGGAGCACGGTCCCAGCACGTGGATGACCGTTTATGCTCCCACTTCTCCCAGAGCCGCATAAGGGATGGTGAAGGAGACGGCATGTGGCTCCAGCCTCTGTACCCGCAATGGATACCTCAACCTTAACAACACCGCCGACATAGTGGGGTGAGAAGGGAACATGCCGGGGACCCCATAGGGGTCCTCTTTTCTTCCATCCGTCATAACTATGTATGAGAATGCATGAGTGGATGTGTGCCTCCTTCCACACAAAGCATAAAACTGAGGAGCCCGTGGTCAACGGGAGGGTGTATAGGCAGAGGGGAGGGGTTACACTTTTTTAAAAGTGTAATACTTTGTGTGGCCTCCAGAGGCAGAAGCTATACACCCAATTGTCTGGGTCTCCCAATGGAGCGACAAAGAAATAGCAGATGGGAGCTGCCTCATTGATTAACATGGGTCCAAGTGCAATGCGAGAATTTTTCGCATTGCACTACTGCGAGAAAATCGCAAGTGAGAAGCCGGCCTAAGTGTCAGTGATCTGATCACTGATATAATCGCCTGCAGAACTTGATCACTGCAGGGAATTATAAGTGTCACGGCATCAGCAGCTCTCACACTTCACCTTACACATCATGCAGGCAGCATGGTCCGTAGTTCTGTAACCCTAGGTCATCATGGTGATGACGCAGGGTTAACAAGGTATCGCATAACAGGGGCCCAATCGCCAGGGAGACATACAGTTAGGTCCAGAAATATTTGGACAGTGACACAAGTTTTGTTATTTTAGCTGTTTACAAAAACATGTTCAGAAATACAAATATATATATAATATGGGCTGAAAGTGCACACTCCCAGCTGCAATATGAGAGTTTTCACATCCAAATCGGAGAAAGGGTTTAGGAATCATAGCTCTGTAATGCATAGCCTCCTCTTTTTAAAGGGACCAAAAGTAATTGGACAAGGGACTCTAAGGGCTGCAATTAACTCTGAAGGCGTCTCCCTCGTTAACCTGTAATCAATGAAGTAGTTAAAAGGTCTGGGGTTGATTACAGGTGTGTGGTTTTGCATTTGGAAGCTGTTGCTGTGACCAGACAACATGCGGTCTAAGGAACTCTCAATTGAGGTGAAGCAGAACATCCTGAGGCTGAAAAAAAAGAAAAAATCCATCAGAGAGATAGCAGACATGCTTGGAGTAGCAAAATCAACAGTCGGGTACATTCTGAGAAAAAAGGAATTGACTGGTGAGCTTGGGAACTCAAAAAGGCCTGGGCGTCCACGGATGACAACAGTGGTGGATGATCGCCGCATACTTTCTTTGGTGAAGAAGAACCCGTTCACAACATCAACTGAAGTCCAGAACACTCTCAGTGAAGTAGGTGTATCTGTCTCTAAGTCAACAGTAAAGAGAAGACTCCATGAAAGTAAATACAAAGGGTTCACATCTAGATGCAAACCATTCATCAATTCCAAAAATAGACAGGCCAGAGTTAAATTTGCTGAAAAACACCTCATGAAGCCAGCTCAGTTCTGGAAAAGTATTCTATGGACAGATGAGACAAAGATCAACCTGTACCAGAATGATGGGAAGAAAAAAGTTTGGAGAAGAAAGGGAACGGCACATGATCCAAGGCACACCACATCCTCTGTAAAACATGGTGTAGGCAACGTGATGGCATGGGCATGCATGGCTTTCAATGGCACTGGGTCACTTGTGTTTATTGATGACATAACAGCAGACAAGAGTAGCCGGATGAATTCTGAAGTGTACCGGGATATACTTTCAGCCCAGATTCAGCCAAATGCCGCAAAGTTGATCGGACGGCGCTTCATAGTACAGATGGACAATGACCCCAAGCATACAGCCAAAGCTACCCAGGAGTTCATGAGTGCAAAAAAGTGGAACATTCTGCAATGGCCAAGTCAATCACCAGATCTTAACCCAATTGAGCATGCATTTCACTTGCTCAAATCTAGACTTAAGACGGAAAGACCCACAAACAAGCAAGACCTGAAGGCTGCGGCTGTAAAGGCCTGGCAAAGCATTAAGAAGGAGGAAACCCAGCGTTTGGTGATGTCCATGGGTTCCAGACTTAAGGCAGTGATTGCCTCCAAAGGATTCGCAACAAAATATTGAAAATAAAAATATTTTGTTTGGGTTTGGTTTATTTGTCCAATTACTTTTGACCTCCTAAAATGTGGAGTGTTTGTAAAGAAATGTGTACAATTCCTACAATTTCTATCAGATATTTTTGTTCAAACCTTCAAATTAAACGTTACAATCTGCACTTGAATTCTGTTGTAGAGGTTTCATTTCAAATCCAATGTGGTGGCATGCAGAGCCCAACTCGCGAAAATTGTGTCACTGTCCAAATATTTCTGGACCTAACTGTAAGCGATTCCTCTCCCTACCTCCTGAATGTTGCGACCCGCGATCGTTACTTCACCTCACAGGCCGTGCATCCGGCATGATCTGTGAGGCACTCCATAGTTGGGTGACCCAGCGTCGTCACGTTGACGACCCAGGCAGCGATTGGATCCCTGTAATCACATTACAGGGGCCCGATCGCCAGGGAAAAGTGATTCCTTTCCCCGCCTCCTGAATGTTGCGATCGTATTGATCGTAGCATTTAGGGGGTTAAACTACTGGGAGCGGCGCAGTCACCACTCCTGGCAGTGAGCGCCGGGTCCAGGCCACAAGATCAGTTGGAGATCTGGCTGCGATGGCGGGGGTACAGCGATCACCATGGCATACTGGATACGTCTTTGGTCAGAATGGCATGGACTTTCATCATGACGTACCCAAAACGTCAAATGTCGTGTAGAGGCTAATGATGGTTTGTTGGTTTTATCTAGAGGTTTTAATTTTATTTTGCTTCTTCATTGATTGGTATTTATTTGAATGGCAACTTACCTGTTGAGATTACCGGGCTGGCTGGTATTCGCCCGGGACAACAAATTAGTTGTAGTAGGGGTGGATCCCCTGAAAAAGAAAAATAAGAAGAATGTATATGAGGGATTTGGAATTGTGGGGATTATGGATCTATTGATGAAAAATGTTCTAATGATGACACTGTCTGGAAAACATGGATAAGAATGGGATATTGTGCAAAAATTGTTATGGTTAATATAGCAAGATAGTATTAACCCCATCACAACCTAGGATGTAACGGTACATCCAAAATCATGAAGGGGTGATCACCGCTGGCTGCTGCGGTGAGCCACTGGCGATCCCTGCACATGTCTGCCGATTAGAACAGTTGACATGCGTGGCTAACAGGCACAGGTGGATCCGCAACACATCCATGCCTGTTAACCACTTAAATCGCGCTGTCAAAATGTGACACTGCGTTTTAAATCGCTGCAGCGGGAAACGCGCCTTTCCCTGCTGCCATCGGAGGCCCCGTGATGTGATTGTAGCGTCCACGGGGCCTTAGGTTACTCATCAGTGGGCCAGTGATTCTTTGGGGTAGCTGTGACTGGCCTGATCCGGTTTCATGACCCCGTCGGCTACATGAAAAAAAACACAAAAACAGCAAACGGACAAGTGTCCAATACAGACGGGGATGGAATGAAGGTGACAGGCCCCTGGGAAGCACGTCACCGGTTGCAGTAGTGACTGGGGTCCCGGCCTACTCCGCCGCTGACCCTTCCTGCGACTAGTCCTCTCCCAAGGGCAGTACTGGATGCTCAGCGGGGATGCTTTGCAGCGCAACACTTGGCATGCGGCCAGGAATTAGCCGCCGCTGCACAGTCTCTCTCCGGGGCAGGTGTTAGGTGCAGCCGGGACAGTATCGCTTCCCACGGACGAAGAGGGGTGCCCAGGAAGGTTGGTGAGAACGGGGGCAGCAGTCCATGGGAGCGCCGGAGCGCAGGGCAGTGGCAGTTACTCACAGAGTCAGGTTTTTCTCCTCCATGCACAACTCTGTACTCTTCCCCGGTCCCGGTCCGTAGTGGCGGCAGCCTTAACCTCTCGTGGGTCGGACCTCTGTCCCATCTCCCCAGGCTCTCTCTCTCTCTCTGCTGTCACGCCCCAGCAACCCGAACTAGAGCTCTGTACCTCTTCTGTGCTCAATCCCGTGCTCTGGCGACTGCACCCCTTTTAGTCCACGAGTGCAAGTGCCGGGTCCCGTCTCTCCCTAGATGTTACTGGCCCCAGCTTGGTTGTGCTGTCTGTTTGGTGTTACATCCAGACAGCTCTGTTCTGCCTCCCTGAAGGCCTGACAGCCTCCCTGAGGGGAGCTGCACACTGTGCGTCGGCTCTGTTTCGTGTCTAAGCTTGTTCTGCCGGGCCAATAGTGTCTCTACTCCTAACTGCCTATGCCCACACCTTTGCAAGTTGTCATGGCTACTTGGGTTTGCTAAGAACTGGCTGAGTCACTTCCTAACTGTGTTTGTAGAAACATTGTTAACCCTTTCCTAGTGACTGCTTCTCCCTGCTGTATGGTGGTGTGAGGTGTGTGTAGAACTTACCAGATTAACATCTTGACCTGCCCAGGGAGGATATAATGATATACCCTGTAGCGACTAGTCTCAGGGGCGCTACATGATCACGGGCAGCCGATGGTTGTCATGGTAGCGACAGGTCATGTGATGACTCCTGTCGCTATCATGACATAGTTCCTGTTAAAGCCGGCAAAGCAGCAGCTGTAATAAGAACGCAGCATTTCTGCTGCTCTGATCAACAGAAATAAATGAGCGATCAGACTTCTGATCCTTATAGTCCCCTAGTGGGATTAGTAAAATAAAAAAAAGTAAAAAAAAAGTGGATGGGTGGGTCAGTCTTTTCATATTAGTATTACACTCCCCAAAAAAATAAGACCTAGTACTTTTTTTGGGGCAAAAAATTTTTCGTGGAAGTACGGTAGTGCGTTTTTGTAAGAAGGATAAGATTGAAGTATCGGGATTGGGTGGGTTAGCATGTAGTGTTTTTAATGATGGTTTGTTGGTTTTATGTATAAGTTTTAATTTTATTTTGCTTCTTCATAGATTGGTATTTATTTGAATGGTGACTTACCTGTTGAGATTACCGGGCTGGCTGGTATTCGCCCGGGACAACAAATTAGTTGTAGTAGGGGTGGATCCCCTGAAAAAGAAAAATAATAAGGATGTATATGAGGGATTTGGAATTGTGGGGATTATAGGTCTATTGATGAAAAATGTTGTAATGATGACATTGTCTGGATTACATAGATAAAGGGGGTGTTACACGCAGCAATATTACTGGTGAAAGCACCCGCCCCGCTGTTTGTGCGTCACAGGCAAATTGCTGCCCGTGGCGCACAAAATCGTTAGGAGCCGTCAAACAGACTTACCTTCCCTGCAACGTTGCTGTTGCCGGTGAACCGCCTCCTTTCTAAGGGGGCGGTTCATGCGGCGTCACAGCGACGTCACTAAGCGGCCGTCCAATAGAAGCGGAGGGGCGGAGATGAGCGGCCGTAACATCCCGCCCACCTCCTTCCTTCCGCATTGCCGTCAGCCGCAGGTAAGCTGTAGCTCGTCGTTCCCGAGGTGTCACACGTATCGATATGTGCTGCCTTGGGAACGACGAACTACCTGCGACCTCTACAATCAACGATGTTTTGAAAAGGAAAGACGTGTCAACGATGGACGATAAGGTGAGTATTTTCCATCGTTAACGGTCGTTCCTTCCTGTCACACGCAACGACGTCGCTAACGATGCCGGATGTGCATCACGGAATCCGTGACCCTGGCGATATATCGTTAGATACATCGTTGCGTGTAACGGGGCCTTAAGAATGGGATATTGTATAAAAATTGTTATGGTTAATATAGCAATATAGTATTAACCCCTTCATAACCTAGGATGTAACGGTACATCCAAAATCATGAAGGGGTGATCACCGCTGGCTGCTGCAGTGAGCCAGTGGCGATCCCTGCACATGTCTGCTGATTAGAACAGCTGACATGTGTGGCTTACAGGCACAGGTGGATCCGCGATCCACCCACGCCTGTTAACCACTTAAATCGCACTGTCAAAATGTGACAGTGCGTTTTAAATCGTTGCAGTGAGAAACGCGCATTTCACCGCCGCCATCGGAGGACCATGATGTGATCACCGGCAGCTAAAGACTGTCATGGTAGCGACAGGTCACGTGATGAATCCTGTCGCTATTATGTCATAGTTCCTCTTAAAGCCGGAAAAGCAGCAGCTGTAACAACAACGCAGCATTTATGCTGATCAGAGCTGTGCTGCTTTGATCAACAGAAATGAATGAGCGATCAGACTTCTGATCCTTATAGTCCCCTAGTGGGATTACTAAAATAAAAATAGTAAAAAAAAGAGGATGGGAGGGTCAGTCTTTTCATATTAGTATTACACTCCCCGAAAATAAGATCTAGTGCTTTTTTCGGGGCAAATAAAATATAAGACAGTGTCTTTTTTTCGTGGAAGTACGGTAGTGCGTTTTTGTAAGAAGGATAAGATTGAAGTATCGAGATTGGGTGGGTTAGCATGTAGTGTTTTTTTTTTTTAAACTCGTTTTATTGAAGGTTAAGTAAGACATTACATTATAGGATAAGTCAGCAATTTGTACTTTACAAGTATACACGTATACTGTTTGATAAGCAGGGTAATAAAGCAACAACAATTAAATCAACAACTATTACTTTCAATCTGGCCTTAGCACATTAATCATTGCAGAGGTGTCAGTTCTCGAAAGATATCCATTCTGGGGCAAAAAGCCCACACCAATAAGAGAAGCGCAACCCAGATTACAGAGGTCTCGTAATATCCCCAATACATTATATCATAAACCACGTATTTCTCCTTTCCACCCGTCGGAGTACCATTAGTTACTATCACGCCAGTACCGACTGTAGGCTATCAGCTAGGGAGCCGGGTGATCCTCCGGTCAAGGGCGAGCCCATCCATCTACCCCATATTTTGTCGAATTTATTTAAAGAACCTCTTATCTTATAAACATAGTGTTCTGACGGAATTATAGCATTTACCAATGCAATCCATGAGGCTCTAGTTGGAGGGTGGATGCCCATCCAATTTAGTATAATGCCCTTCCGGGCCAAAAATAATACCTTTTTTATTAGCAAGTTTTCACTTTGGGACCAGGAGCGTACATCCACCACCCCAAATAGACACAGAATTGGGCACAGAGCAACTCCTTTCTGAAGTATGGTGGACAGAGTCGTTACAACCTCACTCCAATAGGAGAGAATGACCCGGCAATCCCATATCATGTGCCAGAAATCAGCACCGTCTCTCCCGCATCTTGGACAACCCACCCCCACCAGATTATTCACCTTTTTCATCTTGTTCAGTCTCTGAGGAGTCATATAACTTTGGTGTATTATGTATAACTGAATCAGTCTATTATTGACTGCAGGAGAGACTAGCGTGTGGGATTCGACAATGTCGTCCCACACTACATCATCAATTTCAGGGATCCTGACACTCCACCTCTCCCGGACAGAAAGAGGACTGTTCATGGCCTTGGCCCGGATAAGGGAGGAGTACAATTTGGAAATGAGGCCTCCAGGGCCCTGTGATCTGATAATTCCAATGACTGGAAAGGAAGAGAATCTAATCCCACGACCAGAGAACTGAGCCCGAAAGGCGTGCCTAATCTGGAGATACTGAAACCCATGAGATTCCGGCAAATCAAATTCTGCACGCAGTTGCGCAAAGGGGCGGAGATCACCATCCCGGACCAGTGATCCCAGGGAGACTATTCCTCGATTCCTCCATTCGCCAAACCCCGGCAGCCCACAAAAGTGTGGAAGGTCCAGGTTATCCCATAGGGGTATCTCAGTTGGCATATCATGGAAACCAAAAATGGTTTTAGCCTCTTTCCAGACCCTGGCCCCCAGTTTGTGTATTGGGAGGACCCAACCCTCAGGAGCCCTCTTGTGGTCCGTCAACAATGGCCATAGGAGATCCATACCTGTGAGCTCTGCCAGAAGACCCTCCGGAGAACCCCTCACCCCAGGAAGTGTCCATTGTCCCAAATATTTCAATTGTCCGGCCAGATAGTATATGTACAGATCAGGAAGGGCCATACCCCCCATGTCCCTGGGTCTCTGTAATTTGGCCAATTGGACCCTTGATCTGGAAGGACCCCAGACAAAGGTGATCATTAAAGATTCCAGGGACCGAAAGAAAGAGCGAGGAATCTGTACGAATACATGTTGGGTTATGTAAAGACACTTTGGTTGCACTATCATTTTAAGGAGATTAATTCTTCCCGCCACTGAGAGCGGGAGTTGGCTCCATCTATTAAATTTCTCCCCGAGGTGTGATAATAAGGGGGCAATATTTCTTGCTATCATCTCCGAAGGGTTTCCCGTCAATATAATCCCCAGGTATTTAAAATGATCCACCACTGGAACTCTACATATGTGGGTGTTCATCATTTCCTTCCTGTCCCGAGATAGGAAGAGGAGGTACGATTTTGACCAATTTATTGACAGGCCCGAGAACTCCCCAAATCGGTCGATTAACTCTACGGCTCTAGGAATGGAGGAATCCGGGTCAGAAGCAAACAATAACAGGTCGTCTGCATACAGAGACAAACGTTCATCTCCCTTACGATGTCTCACTCCCCGGTAGATTGGGTCCGTCCGAATGCGCACTGCCAACGGTTCCATGGCAAGGGCGAACAGAAGAGGGGATAGAGGACACCCCTGCCTGGTTCCCCTCCCCAAAGGGAAAGTTTCCGATACTCCGCCTCCCACCTGAATGTTAGCCGTTGGAGCTTTATATATAATCTCAATCCATCTAATAAAATCGTTGCCGAAACCAAATGCCCGCAGTACCTCCAGCAGGTATGGCCATTCTATAGAGTCAAAGGCCTTGGCCGCATCCAGGGAGACCAAAGCCCAATCCTCCTCTAACTTGGTGCCCATCTGTAGAATCACCTGTGCCCTCCTCAGATTATCCGAGGTACTTCTACCCGGAATGAATCCAGACTGATCCTCATGTATTATGGAGGAGATCACTTTATTGAGTCTAGTTGCTAGAATTTTAGTAAGAATTTTGTAATCAGAGTTCAACAGAGAGATCGGTCTGTATGAGCCACAATCCAATGGATCCTTATCTGGTTTCAATAGTAGCACGATGGTTGCCTCATAGAAGGAATCAGGTAACCGTCCCCTGCGGAACGAAGCCTCAGCCGTCTCCAGGAGAGCTGGAGCCAGCTCCCCCCTATACTTGTCAAATATTTCAATCGGGAGTCCATCTGGGCCAGACGCCTTACCCCTATTGAGGGCTCCCATCGCCTCCACCATCTCTTCCATGCTAATGGGCTCATCCAAGGCCGACCTCTGGGCCAAAGTCAGTCTGGGAAACTCCAGATCCCGCAAGTATTCAGCGATCTCCTCCCTTGACACAGTCAGCCTGGACTCATATAGGTTCCTATAGAAGTCCAGAAACACCTTCAGAATGCCAGTGACGGAGGTGATTGAATCGCCACCGGAGTCTCTGATCTTAAGGACCGCAGGTGAGCTAGTGGATTGGCGCACCAGGAACGCAAGTAAACTACTAGATTGGTTCCCTTGCTCAAAATATCTCTGGTTCATGAAGAAGACATGTCTCTTAGCCTTATCTTGCAGGAACAAAAGATATTTCCTCCCAGCCTGTAGCCACTGGAATCTGTTTCCTTCAGAAGGGTCTGAGGTAAATCTATGTTCAAGCACTCTATTTTGAGTGGCCAATTCCTCCTCCTCTCTGGCCGCCTGTTTCTTGACATAAGAGATAGAGGAGTGACAGCAACCCCTCAAATACGCCTTAAGCGCGTCCCAATAGGCCGAGTGATTCTCTTCCACGGAGTTCGTCTCGGTGTATGCCCTGAGCTGATCAGGAATCCTGTCATTGGTACCAAAGAGTGACAGCCACCAAGGGTTAATCTTCCGTGACACTTTACGAGATTTACAACCCTCCCACTTAATGCTGACAAATACCGGAGAGTGGTCTGATACTGATCTGGGTAGATGACACACCGATTGTATATGGGCACAGACTCTTTCATTTCCACAGATGTAATCAATTCTAGACAATGAGTTTTTCCCTGGGGTATAACATGTGTATTCTCTCAGTACTGGGTTAAAAAAACGCCACATGTCGCACCACCCCACCTCCTGGAGGAATGCACTCAATCTAGTTTGCATCGTAGGGGAGATCGGGACCTGTCGGGTGTTGAATCTATCCAGCCCTGTGTTACTAATGAAATTGAAGTCCCCCATGCAGAGCACCAAGGCTTGTGGGAATTGTGAGGCAAACTTAGCCGCTTCATACAAAATTGAGATTCCCATCGCAGGGGGGATGTATATAGCTAAGATCACTATCATGATCCCATCGATGTGAGCCTGGATAAACACATACCTCCCATCATTATCCTTTATAATCTTACCCGGGTCCCACCGCAATGCTTTATGGACTAGTACCGATACTCCCCTCGAATATGAGGAATGAACAGAGTGAGCTGACCATTGAACCCAAGGCTTCTGAAGCACTCTCGTGGTTTCCAACAACAAATGGGTCTCTTGTAAACATACAATCTGAGCTTTGGATTTTTTGATATGTGCGAATACTGCCGCCCGTTTCCTGGATGTGCCCAGTCCCCTAACATTCCATGTCATCAAGCTTAAAGCCATTGAAATGTATCTCTTACTGAATTAATAGGGAAATGTCAAAAACTTAACCCACAGTAGAACTTGGGCAAACGTACCCTTAAATACAAACTATCGGTTGCAAACACACAGCCGAAAGAACTGATCCAGTAGTGTGACCAGGAGAGGGTGTCCCTAGTAACGACCAGGGTGAACCAACGTGGCTAGATGGTGTACTTGGTACGGGGGTGTCCTCGAAACAAGGACTTAAGCTTCTCCTGCAGTCCAACGTATTGAATTACCCTGCAACATAGCCTATTAATCGTACTTGGGTAAGAGAACCCAAAGCGAATGGGCATAGAAATATGGGAAGAAGAAAGAGAAGAGAGAGAGGAAAAAAAAAAAAAAAGGGGGGGGGTGGAATGGAGGAGTGAAAGGTGGGCGGGGAAGGGGTGAGGAAGAGAGAAAGGGGGCAAGGGAAGAGAAGAGAGAGAAGAGAACTTAAGATGGGCGGAAAAAGAGAGAGTGTGAGGAGGAGGAAATATAGAAATATAAGAAGAAGAGAGGTAACGGATGGCATTCTGGGTGGAAATTGGGGAAGAGAGAGGAAGGTTGAAGAGGGAAGCTGGAGAGAATAGCAAAAGAAGACTTAGAGGTAGATAGGGAATGGGATAGCAAGGATGGGTATGAGGATGAGATAAAAGGGGCTGAGGGATTAAACAAGTAAGTGAGACTGAGAGGGGGGAAGAAGAGATAGGAATATAAAGGAAATGGGAGGAGAATTTGCAGGCAATCCCAAATTATAAGTGATTATCATGTATGGTGACCTTAAAAAACCTTAATATAGCTCTAAAGACAAAATTCATCATCCTGAACTTAAGTGCGTTGCCAAATACTGCAAACCCGGAGTGAAGTCCCATTTTGGATCGCAAGATGCAGGATAATTCAAGATCGCATGATGGTGATCATGGCACCGCAGCAGCGTTCTGGCACATGTCCCGCCTGAAGTCAGTTCAGTCCGGTCCCACCAGCGACGAGTATTCCAGAACTCAAACAGGACTTAGTAATGATCGCAGTGAGCTCAGGTCCCGACACACTCAGAGGCGCAACCTCCAGCTGCCCAGCCTCGAGGGGGGGCCAACCTGGAGACCGGCACAATGGAAGGCCAATAATAAACACATCCAGTAACTCACATGCTTCCGGGGGTCGCAAGCGCACCAGCGCATCCTGATGGAATCGTCAATTTCTCAACAAACTGGAACCAAAAGAGCAGGACGCGGACGCAACTGCGACCCCGAGCACCGCTCCACTCGTATGGCAGGGGAGATGAAGGAAACAAAAATATTTCGCGCCTTCAATATCAAAGGACGCCGAATATCTGCATAGGATGATCCTACAACTATCGCAACAGCGATTTCAGACGTCCCAGGAAAAAGAATCGTATCACCGACCTCACTCCAAAGGAGATGAAATAAACAAATCAGAACCGCGACGCCATCACAACAGCGATCCTCCCGGCGTCGCTCATGGCTGTAACGCATCAGCGCTTCCTCTTCAGCATGTTGATCCAATCATCCGCCTCCGCAGGAGAAGTAAAGAACAAGGATCGCTCTTGATGAACCACTCTGAGACGAGCCGGGAAGATCATGGAGTAAGCAATTTGGTGATCTCTAAGGCGTTTTTTCACCTGAATGAAGGATGCCCTCGTTTTCTGGAGAGACGCAGAGAAGTCAGGGAAAATCAGTATGGGAGCATTATTATGTAGGATCGGGCCTTTGCGTCGCGCCGCACCAAGGATCGCATCTCTATCCCTGCTGCTCAACAGTCGGGCCAGGAGAGGTCTAGGCTGCGCTCCCGGGGGAGGAGGTCTGGCCGGTACCCGGTGGGCTCTTTCTATAGCGAATGCCGCTGACAGCATCGCATCAGGGAAAGTTTCAGAGAGCCATGTTTCCATGAACTTACATGGGTCGCTCCCTTCTGCCCTCTCCGGCATCCCCAGAATTCTTAAATTATTGCGACGCAGGCGGTTTTCCAGATCGTCAGCCCTTTGCGCCCAGTTGTTTGCCGCGCTTTCCAAAGAGGACAATCTGCCCGGCGTCGCTCTTGCGTCGTCTTCCAGCGTGGAGATCCGCTGCTCCGTCTCCTTTACCCGCTCTCTCAGATTTTGCAGGTCCACCCGGAGGAGTCCCACATCGATCTTAACCTCCTCGATTTTGCCCGTCAGCGACACTTTTGAATCCTGGATCGCCGCAAGTAATTGCGAAGTAACTTGCTGCAAGGTTAGCTCCTGCGATTCTTTGGATCCGGCCTCCATGCTCTCCTCCTCCTCCGCCTCACTGGATTCCCGCTCCGACTGCTTGCCGACGCCATCTTGCTGGGAGTCCCGGGCAAACTTCTTCAGCTTTTCAGCCGCCGCTGCGCTGCGACCTCTGCTCATGGTACCGATCAGAATGCTCACCGCACCACAGGTAATCCGGAGGTGTATTTAGGCACCAATTTCGGCAGGATTAATAGTATTTATCAGCGTTGGACTGCGGAGCTGCTCTCAGATGCGACCGCTCATGCTGCCTGCTGGCCACGCCCCCCCAGCATGTAGTGTTTTTAATGATGGTTTGTTGGTTTTATGTATAAGTTTTAATTTTATTTTGCTTCTTCATAGATTGGTATTTATTTGAATGGTGACTTACCTGTTGAGATTACCGGGCTGGCTGGTATTCGCCCAGGACAACAAACTAGTTGTAGTAGGGGTGGATCCCCTGAAAAAGAAAAATAATAAGAATGTACATGAGGGATTTGGAATTGTGGGGATTATGGGTCTATTGATGAAAAATGTTATAATGATGACATTGTCTGGAAAACATGGATAAGAATGAGATAATGTATAAAAATTGTTATGGTTAATATAGCAATATAGTATTAACCCCTTCATAACCTAGGATGTAACGGTACATCCAAAATCATGAAGGGGTGATCACCGCTGGCTGCTGCAGTGAGCCACTGGCGATCCCTGCACATGTCTGCTGATTAGAACAGCTGACATGTGTGGCTTACAGGCACAGGTGGATCCGCGATCCACCCACGCCTGTTAACCACTTAAATCGCACTGTCAAAATGTGACAGTGCGTTTTAAATCGTTGCAGCGAGAAACGCGCATTTCCCCGCCGCCATCGGAGGCCCATGATGTGATCACCGGCAGCTGAAGGCTGTCATGGTAGCGACAGGTCATGTGATGAATCCTGTCGTTATTATGTCATAGTTCCTCTTAAAGCCGGAAAAGCAGCAGCTGTAACAACAACGCAGCATTTATGCTGATCAGAGCTGTGCTACTTTGATCAACAGAAATGAATGAGCGAATAGACTTCTGATCCTTATAGTCCCCTAGTGGGATTATTAAAATAAAAAAAGTAAAAAAAAAGAGGATGGGAGGGTCAGTCTTTTCATATTAGTATTACACTCTCCGAAAATAAGACCTAGTGCTTTTTTCGGGGCAAATAAAATATAAGACAGTGTCTTTTTTTCGTGGAAGTACGGTAGTGCGTTTTTGTAAGAAGGATAAGATTGAAGTATCGAGACTGGGTGGGTTAGCATGTAGTGTTTTTAATGATGGTTTGTTGGTTTTATGTATAAGTTTTAATTTTATTTTGCTTCTTTATAGATTGGTATTTATTTGAATGGTGACTTACCTGTTGAGATTATCGGGCTGGCTGGTATTCGGCCGGGACAACAAATTAGTTGCAGTAGGGGTGGATCCCCTGAAAAAAGTAGATTTTGGGTACTCACCGTAAAATCTCTTTCTTGGAGCCTTCATTGGGGGACACAGGAAACCATGGGTGTATGCTGCTGGGACTAGGAGGTGACACTATGCAAATAAGAAAGATGGCTCCTCCCCCGCAGTATACACCCACTGACTGGAGCTGAGGAGATCAGTTTGTGTAAAAGCAGTACGAGGAGAAGCTTGAAATCTATAACATTCCGGATCCATTGAAGTCTTAGAAAAGGGCGGGTGCTGTGCCCCCCAATGAAGGCTCCAAGAAAGAGATTTTACGGTGAGTACCCAAAATCTACTTTTCTTTATCGCTTCATTGGGGGACACATGAAACCATGGGACGTCCTAAAGCAGTCCCCAAGGGTGGGAAGAGAAAAACCCGAAAACAGGGTTAGCAGAGACAAGATTCCTTGACCGGAACCTGGTCCTAGACCCCGTAAGGAAACGCTACCCGGCCAGGGGTCGAAGTATAGGAGAAAAGTTAGAGTACTAGGGAGTACTAAGAACTAGTGTAAAATGCGTGTGCTAGGGAATAGGATGATCAGGGAGACACTACATCCTTTGAGGTCTGTACCTAAGAAGGCTAAGGATCTAAGGCGACTGACAGCAATAGGTCGGGCTAAGAGAGAAAGAACTCGACAGACCCTGGTACTACGTTTGAGACTGTCAGAATGAGCGAAAAACTAGGGCACCTGGTAGAGGTAGGAGCCAGAAAGTGGAGGCCAAAGGAGCCTTGGCCCCTTATAGCCGCAGAATGACTAAAAGGGAAAACGACTGCCTAAAAGGTTGCAAGGGAGTCGGGATACTCGAGAAGCGTGTAAGGGAATTCCGCCATAGGGACACTTGACCCGTTGGTTCCACAGCACCCGAGGGGTGATGTGACCCTAGTGGAAGAAACAGCCTGCGGGCGAGAAAATAATACGGGAGATAATTCTCCTGTGTATGGAAGGGGTACAGAGAACCTGTGAGGTCTAGAGAAAAATGACAAGGTTAAGGAGTCAAAGGAATTCCCAGGACCGATTTCCGCTGTGACGTGGCCGACAGGAGAAGGGAATCCGAGCATCTACAGTAACGTGACTGGGAGAAACTCGAACTCTGTAGTCGGGTACTGGGTAATCATTGCAGTGAATCATGGGGAGGAGAACCCCCATGGGGGTGGACTCCTGAGAAAGACAAAAAGGAACAAGACCTGGGATGTATGACCTGGAGTGGGAGAAGGAAGGCCCTTTCGAGGGGGACCTCAAGAAGGGCTCGGACTAAGTCGTTGGCTTAAGCGCTAGCCGACCAGGGGAGGGACGCCTATTCCTGGAAGTTGGCGAGGAAGATGGGAGAATGACGGGAGAAAGAATAAAACATTCTTAATATTATTCTAAAACGCGTCATCACGTCATAACTAGAAGTGATGACGAGTGGAAGGAAATGAGCGAGAATATGTGAGTCCAAATGGTCTGGCAGGAACTCTGCTTGAAAAGTGCAGGGATGCACAAGCGGCTAAGACCAAGCGGTGGAAAGCGGACATGGAATCTGGTATGGCGGAGACTACAGAGAGATCTAGCTTATCTCCAAGAGCCATCTAGAATGGTTACGAGGGAAGTGAGGCAGACCCGGGACAGAGGAAAAGAAGACCCCTCTTGGCCTGAAACTGAAGCAGGTCATGTCTAGGTGTTGGCGAAGACCACTCGCTGTAGTGTCGAGTGTTCGGGTGGAAACACCCAGTGGCCTGAGTAATCAGGGCTCCCTGGAGGATTCTGTTGCGGAAAGAGGACAGAAGACAAACATTGGAACCTACAATCTGTCCAGAAGAGTGAGCCCAATGACTGGGCCATCAGGATACTAGAAGTCCCTTGGGGAGACTGGTCCTCCGTGGAATCGATGATTGGACGCTCCTGTGTCTGGTTCTTAACTTCATCTGTTGACTGAGAAGGGACTGAGGAATCTGATCTCTATCTGAAAGAGAGAGAATGTAAATAACGGCCTATGGATTTGGATATGTACAGTACCTGGCCGGAACCCTAGTGGAGGGCGCAGCCAAGGCTGGTCTAAGCCAAAAAATAGGCGGATACCAAAAAATACTATGAACCACCCGAGGAGGGTGGCAGGAAGTAAAAACGGACAACATACTGGTTAGCCGACAGAGTTGTACCCTGCTTACCTCATTTGGAAACCAAAATGACTGCTGTTTTAAGAAAACGACGGAGCCAACGTACGGTCAAGGGAGAAGAAGCATTACCTTGTGGTTACCTTACATGCATGTGCGAGGTAGGAGAAGGTCTCGAGTCACTGGGAAGCGACCAAAAGAGAGCTGCTGCTGAGCCGCGTCATGGGGTCCGTGCTTGCTGCCGGGGTGAAGCACACGACTCTCCGGTTAAATGGTCGCGTGTAGCCTTACCTCAAGGTTACTCCAGACGTATGGATGCAGATCACTGGGAAGTGAGTAAATAGCTGGTGCAGGAAGGAAGGACAATGAACTGGTCCAAAGGACCCTGGCTTACCGCCTGGTCACCTGACTGGATGGTTTGAAGTAAGAGAGAGTCCTGGGTCACTGGGAAGCAACCTATTGACAGTTGCAACCGTGGCGCATCATGGGGTCCCTACAGAACCCAGTCCTCGCTTCAGTCGGAGATGAGGGAGATAGCTGACCCACTAGGTGACTTCAGTCTGTTCGACTCTCTGGGTCGAGAGTAGTGAACACATACCTGTTACGGTAACCAGCCTCTGGTGTGGATAAACGCTAGCCCCTTGGGTAGCGGGCAGGATCATCGATCAGGAGTACTGGCACTGAATGTGACAGCTGCTCCCGTGCCGCCTCATGGGACGGAGATGGATGGAGTGCTCGCCTCGGTCAGAGATGAGCGGAAAAGCTGAACAAAGCACTTAAGCCAGTTGCTGTATCTGGCCTCTGGTTCGGAGAAGTGCTGGCCCAAAGGCTAGTGGGCAGGCTCATCAAATCACTGTCACGCTGTAGTATACAGGTGCATATAGAAACGCTGGCACACAAAATAGAGGTCACATGCAAGAAAACACTAGCACACCGCATGGTGGGTAGGTGCGTAAAGATACACTGGAGAGTGAATGCTGACGCGGCTCATCAAATCCTTGTCACGCTGTAGTATACAGGTGCGTATAGCCAACAGGTACACGAGGTAGGGGGCCCATTCAAGAAACACTAACACACCGGATGGTGGGTAGGTACATAGAGACACTCTGGATAGAGGGTACTGGCACCCTGGAAGGTGGACCGACATATAGAGACATTGGCACACAAGCAAGTGGACAGATTTGTGGTACTGTCAATCTGGATGCTGGACTTGATGGTCTATATACAAAAAAATTCTTTTGTCTGCAGAAACAGAGAGGTGCGATTAGAGACCTGACCCCCCAAACCGTGGGTAGGTTCACACAACACTGGTACGGTGGTGTAAACAGGTGCGTAAAGAAACACTGGCGCACTGAATAGTGAGGCGGCTCGAGAGGACACTGGAACACCAGAGTAAACAAATGCGCGTCATAACGCCGGCCCACTGAATAGCGGGCAGGATCCCAAAGGCACCTGTGTATTGGGGCAGACAGGCATGGCACAGACACTGGCACCTGGGTATTGGGGTACACAGACGCTGGCACACTGGATAGTGGACAGGGACAGGAAAGCGCTGGCGCGGAGATGTAGGCCAGTGCGTAGAGACGCTGACCCACTGGATAGTGGACAAGCGGGAGGAAAACGCTGGCACACAGAAGACACTGGCACACAGGTGAAGGCCACGGGCACACTGGTGTAGACCATTGCAAGCGAAACACTGGCACACTGGGTAGTGGACAGACACATGGTACCACTGGCACACTGTATAGTAGACAGGTAAATGGAGACACTGGCACACTGGATAGTGAACAGGCTGAGGTTGAAAACAGTGGACGGGTCAATGACCCTGTAAAAGGCGGGTATATGACAGCAGATAGGACATGAGGAACATTAACCCACCAATAGTGACCCTACGTGAGGAACACTGACACACTAGGTAGTGGAAACAGGAACATAGGCAGGAGCACAAGAAACACAGACGGTGGAAGTGGATAGGACCACAGTACGCTGGAATACCCCTGGAAATGGAGTGCGTGTAGGAGATTGACATCTCGCACCTGTAGAAGGGTGAGGGGGGGCTGTTAATATTCCCGGACTGAAGTCGCTCTATAACCCTGCGCTGTGTGTTAGAGGGGGGACAGCTCACTGCAAGTGAACTGCACCAGGAATCCGGGGTAGGTGCTCCTGGAGTAATAACAGGAGAGCCGGTTTTGCGGTAAGCTTAAGGTCTTTTTTTTTTTTTTGCAGTCTTGCAGAGACCGGGAGTCTGAGGCGAGTGGTGCTGGGCAGCCTGGAGCGGTGACTGCGGGGGCCCTGGGTCGCACTGGCTGTCTGCGGGGGGGCGCTGAAGCTGCGGTGGTGGGGTTAGTTACCGAGCCGGGAGGCTGGAAGTGCGGGCAGGAGCGACGTTCCCCGGGAGTCTCGGCGCCGGGAAGTGACGTCAGGCGCCAGGAAAGAGGGGGGCGGCGGTTGCACAGGGGAGCCAGAAGAATTTGAAAAGCCCGCGCGCGCGGGCTGAATTCCCGGCTGGGGGCGTGGCCAGGCGAGCGCGCGAACGCAGAGGGCCGCAATGAAGCCGGCTGCAACATTTTTAAAGGTATCCCCCAGAGGAGACGGCGGGCCGGAGGAGACGGCGAGCCGGAGGAGACGCCGGGCCGGAGGAGACGCCGGGCCGCAGGAGACGCCGGGCCGCAAGGAGCCGGGGCCTAAGTTTTAAGGGTAGGCCGCGGGGGGAGACGCCGGGCCGCAATGGAGCCGGGGCCTAAATTTTAAGGGTAGGCCGCCGGAGGGGACGCCGGGCCGCAGTGGAGCCGGGGGCTAAATTTCTAAGGGCAGGCCGCCGGAGGGGCCGCAATGGAGCCGGGGGCTAAATTTCTAAGGGCAGGCCGCCGGAGGGGACGCCGGGCCGCAATGGAGCCGGGGGCTAAATTTCTAAGGGCAGGCCGCCGGAGGGGACGCCGGGCCGCAATGGAGCCGGGGGCTAAGGTTTGAGGATAGGCCGCCGGATAGTGGACGCCACGGCAGGGGGACCGGTCGCAGAACCGGGGAAAACAACTACCAAGGGGGCTAAGGTGAGGGGTTCTAGGGGGGATATGGGACCCCTTGACCCAGGTGGAAAGACTGTGGGCTTCTATACACGGGATCCCTCCCCATAACCCGGGACGGGGAAGAAGGAGGGGGATTGGATTACTTATCTGAGTTCCCGGCTTGTCTTGAGGTGATCCTGGATCCATCCTGGAAGGTGAGCGAAGACATCTCGACGGTCGTCCCAGGCATAGTCTAGGGGAGACCAGAAGGGTACCTCTCCATCCTGGGTACGGTCTTCGTCCTCCTACCCCACAATCAGGCTCGGGAGCGAGAGAGTTTGGGGAGGGGGGCAAGGACCATCCGCCTGTCCCTCTGTGCGGATGCCCCCCAAACAGTCTTGAGAGTGTTAGGGGGGTAGGGTCCTGCCAGACAGACACGGAAGACAACGGAAGTGGCGGACGGACCCCACTTCTGTGCGACCGGTCTCTATGTGGGAGAGCAGGGTGAGCGATTACACCCTGTCGCCCGACGAGCTGTGTCTGAAAAACAAAGGGAAAACATTAATAAAACACAACCATACAAACCTGAAGGGCTGAGAGCAGCCCCTGCGTGTCCAACCTCCTCGGACACTAAGCAAAAACTGATCTCCTCAGCTCCAGTCAGTGGGTGTATACTGCGGGGGAGAATGTACAGTGCCTACAAGTAGTATTCAACCCCCTGCAGATTTAGCAGGTTTACACATTCGGAATTAACTTGGCATTGTGACATTTGGACTGTAGATCAGCCTGGAAGTGTGAAATGCACTGCAGCAAAAAAGAATGTTATTTCTTTTTTTTTTTTTTTTTTTTTTTTTTAAATTGTGAAAAGTTTATTCAGAGGGTCATTTATTATTCAACCCCTCAAACCACCAGAATTCTGTTTGGTTCCCCTAAAGTATTAAGAAGTATTTCAGGCACAAAGAACAATGAGCTTCACATGTTTGGATTAATTATCTCTTTTTCAAGCCTTTTCTGACTAATTAAGACCCTCCCCAAACTTATGAACAGCACTCATACTTGGTCAACATGGGAAAGACAAAGGAGCATTCAAAGGCCATCAGAGACAAGATCGTGGAGGGTCACAAGGCTGGCAAGGGGTACAAAACCCTTTCCAAGGAGTTTGGCCTACCTGTCTCCACTGTTGGGAGCATCATCCGGAAGTGGAAGGCTTATGGAACTACTGTTAGCCTTCCACGGCCTGGACAGCCTTTGAAAGTTTCCACCCGTGCCGAGGCCAGGCTTGTCCGAAGAGTCAAGGCTAACCCAAGGACAACAAGGAAGGAGCTCCGGGAAGATCTCATGGCAGTGGGGACATTGGTTTCAGTCAATACCATAAGTAACGTACTCCACCGCAATGGTCTCCGTTCCAGACGAGCCCGTAAGGTACCTTTACTTTCAAAGCGTCATGTCAAGGCTCGTCTACAGTTTGCTCATGATCACTTGGAGGACTCTGAGACAGACTGGTTCAAGGTTCTCTGGTCTGATGAGACCAAGATCGAGATCTTTGGTGCCAACCACACACGTGACGTTTGGAGACTGGATGGCACTGCATACGACCCCAAGAATACCATTCCTACAGTCAAGCATGGTGGTGGCAGCATCATGCTGTGGCGCTGTTTCTCAGCCAAGGGGCCTGGCCATCTGGTCCGCATCCATGGGAAGATGGATAGCACGGCCTACCTGGAGATTTTGGCCAAGATCCTCCGCTCCTCCATCAAGGATCTTAAGATGGGTCGTCATTTCATCTTCCAACAAGACAACGACCCAAAGCACACAGCCAAGAAAACCAAGGCCTGGTTCAAGAGGGAAAAAATCAAGGTGTTGCAGTGGTCTAGTCAGTCTCCTGACCTTAACCCAATTGAAAACTTGTGGAAGGAGCTCAAGATTAAAGTCCACATGAGACACCCAAAGAACCTAGATAACTTGGAGAAGATCTGCATGGAGGAGTGGGCCAAGATAACTCCAGAGACCTGTGCCGGCCTGAACAGGTCTTATAAAAGACGGTTATTAGCTGTAATTGCAAACAAGGGTTATTCCACAAAATATTAAACCTAGGGGTTGAATAATAATTGACCCACACTTTTATGTTGAAAATTTATTAAAATTTAACTGAGCAACATAACTTGTTGGTTTGTAAGATTTATGCATCTGTTAATAAATCCTGCTCTTGTTTGAAGTTTGCAGGCTCTAACTTATTTGCATCTTATCAAACCTGCTAAATCTGCAGGGGGTTGAAGACTACTTGTAGGCACTGTATATGAGGGATTTGGAATCATGGGGATTATGGGTCTATTGATGAAAAATATTATAATGATGACATTCTCTGGAATACATGGATAAGAATGAGATAATGTATAAAAATTGTTATGGTTTAATATAGGAAGATAGTATTAACCCCTTCACAACCTACGATGTAATGGTACATCCAAATCATGAAGGAGTGATCACCGCTGCGGTGAGCCAGTGGCGATCCCTGCACATGTCTGCCGATTAGAACAGCTGACATGCGTGGCTAACAGGCACAGGTGGATCCGCAACACACCCGTGCCTGTTAACCACTTAAATCGTGCTGTCAAAATGTGACACTGCGTTTTAAATCGCTGCAGCGGGAAACGCGCCTTTCCCTGCCGCCATCGGAGGCCCCGTGACGTGATTGTAGCGTCCACGGGGCCTTAGGTTACTCGTCAGTGGGCCAGTGATTCTTTGGGGTAGCTGTGACTGGCCTGACCCGGTTCCGTGACCCCGTCGGCTACATGAAAAAAAAAAACACAAAAACAGGAAACGGACAAGTGTCCAATACAGACGGGGATGGAATGAGGGTGGCAGGCCCCTGGGAAGCGTGTCACCGGTTGCAGTAGTGACTGGGGTCCCGGCCTCCTCCGCCGCTGACCCTTCCTGCGGCTAATCCTCTCCCAAGGGCAGTACTGGATGCTGAGCGGGGATGCTTTGCAGAGCAACACTTGGTATGCGGCCAGGAATTAGCCGCCGCTGCACAGTCTCTCTCCGGGGCAGGTGTTAGGTGCAGCCGAGACAGTATCGCTTCCCACGGGCGGAGCGGGGTGCCCAGGAAGGTTGGTGAGAACGGGGGCGGCAGTCCATGGGAGCGCCGGAGCGCAGGGCAGTGGCAGTTACTCACAGAGTCAGGTTTTTCTCCTCCATGCACAACTCTGTACTCTTCCCCGGTCCCAGTCCGTAGTGCCGGCAGCCTTAACCTCTCATGGGCCGGACCTCTGTCCCATCTCCCCAGGCTCTCTCTCTCTCTGCTGTCATGCCCCAGCAACCCGAACTAGGGCTCTGTACCTCTTCTGTGCTCCGTCCCGTGCTCTGGCGACTGCAGCCCTTTTAGTCCACGAGTGCAAATGCCGGGTCCCGTCTTTCTCTAGATGTTACTGGCCCCAGCTTGGTTGTGCTGTCTGTTTGGTGTTACATCCAGACAGCTCTGTTCTGCCTCCCTGAAGGCCTGACAGCCTCCCTGAGGGGAGCTGCACACTGTGCGTCGGCTCTGTTTCGTGTCTAAGCTTGTTCTGCCGGGCCAATAGTGTCTCTACTCCTAACTGCCTATGCCCACACCTTTGCAAGTTGTCATGGCTACTTGGGTTTGCTAAGAACTGGCTGAGTCACTTCCTAACTGTGTTTGTAGAAACATTGTTAACCCTTTCCTAGTGACAGCTTCTCCCTGCTGTATGGTGGTGTGAGGTGTGTGTAGAACTTATAGAACTTACCAGATTAACATCTTGACCTGCCCGGGGAGGATATAATGATATACCCTGTAGCGACTAGTCTCAGGGGCGCTACATGATCACGGGCAGCCGATTGTTGTCATGGTAGCGACAGGTCATGTGATGAATCCTGTCGCTATCATGACATAGTTCCTGTTAAAGCCGGCAAAGCAGCAGCTGTAACAAGAACGCAGCATTTCTGCTGATCAGAAATTTGCTGCTCTGATCAACAGAAATGAATGAGCGATTAGACTTCTAATCCTTATAGTCCCCTAGTGGGATTACTAAAATAAAAAAAGTAAAAAAAAGAGGATGGGAGGGTCAGTCTTTTCATATTAGTATTACACTCCCCGAAAATAAGATCTAGTGCTTTTTTCGGGGCAAATAAAATATAAGACAGTGTCTTTTTTTCGTGGAAGTACGGTAGTGCGTTTTTGTAAGAAGGATAAGATTGAAGTATCGAGATTGGGTGGGTTAGCATGTAGTGTTTTTAATGATGGTTTGTTGGTTTTATGTATAAGTTTTAATTTTATTTTGCTTCTTCCTAGATTGGTATTTATTTGAATGGTGACTTACCTGTTGAGATTACCGGGCTGGCTGGTATTCGCCCGGAACAACAAATTAGTTGTAGTAGGGGTGGATCCCCTGAAAAAGAAAAATAATAAGAATGTATATGAGGGATTTGGAATTGTGGGGATTATAGGTCTATTGATGAAAAATGTTGTAATGATGACATTGTCTGGATTACATAGATAAAGGGGGTATTACACGCAGCGATATCACTGGTGAAAGCACCCGCCCCGTCGTTTGTGCGTCACGGGCAAATTGCTGCCCGTGGCGCACAAAATCGTTAGGAGCCGTCACACGGACTTACCTTCCCTGCAACGTTGCTGTTGCCGGCGAACCGCTTCCTTTCTAAGGGGACGGTTCGTGCGGCGTCACAGCGACGTCACTAAGCGGCCGTCTAATAGAAGCAGAGGGGCGGAGATGAGCGGCCGTAACATCCCGCCCACCTCCTTCCTTCCGCATTGCCGTCAGCCACAGGTAAGCTGTAGCTCGTCGTTCCCGAGGTGTCACACGTATCGATATGTGCTGCCTTGGGAACGACGAACTACCTGCGACCTCTACAATCAACGATGTTTTGAAAAGGAAAGACGTGTCAACGATGGACGATAAGGTGAGCATTTTCCATCGTTAACGGTCGTTCCTTGCTGTCACACGCAACGACGTCGCTAACGATGCCAGATGTGCATCACGGAATCCGTGACCCTGGCGATATATCGTTAGATACGTCGTTGCGTGTAACGGGGCCTTAAGAATGGGATATTGTATAAAAATTGTTATGGTTAATATAGCAATATCGTATTAACCCCTTCATAACCTAGGATGTAACGGTACATCCAAAATCATGAAGGGGTGATCCCCGCTGCCTGCTGCAGTGAGCCAGTGGCGATCCCTGCACATGTCTGCTGATTATAACAGCTGACATGTGTGGCTTACAGGCACAGGTGGATCCGCGATCCACCCACGCCTGTTAACCACTTAAATCGCATTGTCAAAATGTGACAGTGCGTTTTAAATCGTTGCAGCGAGAAACGCGCATTTCCCCGCCGCCATCGGAGGCCCATGATGTGATCACCGGCAGCTGAAGGCTGTCATGGTAGCGACATGTCATGTGATGAATCCTGTCGCTATCATGTCATAGTTCCTCTCAAAGCCGGAAAAGCAGCAGCTGTAACAACAACGCAGCATTTATGCTGATCAGAGCTGTGCTGCTTTGATCAACAGAAATGAATGAGCGATCAGACTTCTGATCCTTATAGTCCCCTAGTGGGATTACTAAAATAAAAAAAGTAAAAAAAAGAGGATGGGAGGGTCAGTCTTTTCATATTAGTATTACACTCCCCGAAAATAAGATCTAGTGCTTTTTTCGGGGCAAATAAAATATAAGACAGTGTCTTTTTTTCGTGGAAGTACGGTAGCGCGTTTTTGTAAGAAGGATAAGATTGAAGTATCGAGATTGGGTTGGTTAGCATGTTGTGTTTTTAATGATGGTTTGTTGGTTTTATGTATAAGTATTAATTTTATTTTGCTTCTTCATAGATTGGTATTTATTTGAATGGTGACTTACCTGTTGAGATTACCGGGCTGGCTGGTATTCGCCCGGGACAACAAATTAGTTGCAGTAGGGGTGGATCCCCTGAAAAAGAAAAATAATAAGAAGAATGTATATGAGGGATTTGGAATCATGGGGATTATGGGTCTATTGATGAAAAATATTATAATGATGACATTCTCTGGAATACATGGATAAGAATGAGATAATGTATAAAAATTGTTATGGTTTAATATAGGAAGATAGTATTAACCCCTTCACAACCTACAATGTAATAGTACATCCAAAATCATGAAGGAGTGATCACCGCTGGCTGCTGCGGTGAGCCAGTGGCAATCCCTGCACATTTCTACCGATTAGAAAAGCTGACAGTGTCTTTTTTTCGGGGAAGTACTCCAGTCACTATCATAACATAGTTAGGCTATGTGCGCATGCTGCGTTTTTTTGGCGCTGCGTTTTTGTGCGTTTTTTGCCGCAAAAAACGCACAAAAACGCACCCACGGCAAAGAACCTCATAACAAAGCATGCATTTTTACCGCTTTTTTTGGCTTCGTTTTGCTGCGTTTTTGCTCACTGCGTTTTCATGCGTTTTTTTTTTATCAGTGAACAATGCCATTAAAGATTGTTGGAGAAAAAAAAAAAAGGTCTGATGTCATTTCTTTCCTCAATATGTTCTTCATTCTCTACTAGTGTATGCGGGAGAGCATACAGCTGCAGAACTACAAGGCTCAGCATGCTCCACCCAGGACTGTATGCTGGAGGGAGAGGCAGGGGGAGCAGAACTACAAGGTTCAGCATACTTTATCCACTAGTGTATGCAAGAGTGCAGACAGCAGCTGCAGAACTACAAGGCTCAGCATGCTCTATCCAGGACTGTATGCTGGAGGGAGAGGCAGGGGAGCAGAACTATAAGGCTCAGCATACTTCATCCACTAGTGTATGCAGGAGAGCCTACAGCAGCTACAGAACTACAAGGCTCAGCATGCTCCACCCAGGACTGTATGCTGGAGGGAGAGGCAGGGGGAGCAGAACTACAAGGTTCAGCATACTTTATCCACTAGTGTATGCAAGAGTGCAGACAGCAGCTGCAGAACTACAAGGCTCAGTATGCTCTATCCAGGACTGTATGCTGGAGGGAGAGGCAGGGGAGCAGAACTATAAGGCTCAGCATACTTCATCCACTAGTGTATGCAGGAGAGCCTACAGCAGCTACAGAACTACAAGGCTCAGCATGCTCCATCCACTAGTGTATGCAGGAGAGCAGACAGCAGCGGCAGAAATACAAGGCTCAGCATCCTCCATCCAGGACTGTATGCAGTTTTTTGCCCAAAAAAAAATGACATGGGCTTTGCCATATTTTTGTATGCTAGCCAGGTACAGCAGGCAGGTATGGGCTGCCCCCAACCCCCAGCTGCCTATTTGTACCCGGCTGGGAACCAAAATTATAGGGAAGCCCTTTTTTTTTATTATTTCATGAATTTAATGAAATAATTAAAAAAAAACAAAAAGGACGTGGGCTTCGCCCAATTTTTGAGTCCAGCCAGGTACAACTAGACATCTGGGGATTGGAATCCACAGCGCAGGGTGCCCAAGCTTTCTGGGCTGCCCCGCTGCGAATTGCAGTCCGCAGCCACCCCAGAAAATGGCACTTTTATAGAAGCGCCATCTTCTGGCGCTGTTTCCAACTTTTCCAGCTACCCTGGTGCGAGGTGGCTCGCTGGGTATTAATGGGGTTAGGGCTAGCTGTATGTTATCAATTGGCCCTAAGCCCGAAATTCATGGTGTCACGCCATTATTAGGCATGGCCACCATGAATTTCTAGTAAAGATAAAAAAAACACTACACAATTAGTGACTCCATCTTTATTGAAATAAAGAACCCCCCTCCGTAATCCTGGGTCAAGGGTCCCACGCCGTCCAATCCGGATCCAGTATCATCTGATCGGTTTGCTGGAAGGCAAACCAATCAGATGATGTGTCAGGTTCAAGGACGTGAATCACATCACACATCAGCTGGTTTTCTAAAAGCCGTTTATACAATCAGCTGATGTATCAGCGCAAAAAAAAAACAACAAAAAAACACCACACACTTCTGTGCAGACTCCCGTCCGATCGCTGCAGGAGCCGGCGGTAATCAGCTGATGGAAGTCACCTGACCGCATCAGCTGATAATTTCTGTCGGCCAGGCGGTAAAAAGCCGGCCTCACTGCTGGACTTATACAATCAGCTGATGCCGTCAGGTGACGGCATCAGCTGATCACCGGCAGGTCCTGCAGCGATCGGTCGTGTCCCGGGAGTCTGCCGACAGGTGAGTATGAGATTTTTTTTTTCTACTGTTCACTTTTGATTTCGCAGCTGCTTACACCTCCCGTCCGGACATGGCGCAGGACGGGAGCAGACACGGCGCCGGACGGAAGGTGGAAGCAGGGGTGGCGGTAGCGGGAGGATTCACTCTTCTGTGTTTACCAACACAAGGAATCCTCTTCCTGTACACGTCACTGTACTACCCACCCCTTGCGTTTATAGCTGTGTTTTAGTCATAGAGACGCACTAAAATGCAGCAATATTTGTAATTTGCGTTTTTCATTGCGTTTTTGAACATCTCATTGAACTCAATGGGTGAAAAACGCAGTGAAAAACGCAGGAATAATTGACATGTTGCATTTTTTTGGGCCCCACTAAAATGCAGCTAAAAAAAAACCGCTGTGTGCAGACAGTAAAATTGAAAACTCATAGATTTTGCTGGTGAAGCAAAGTCATGAAGTTTTCTGAACAAAAAGGCACCCGAAAAACGCGCAAAAACACCGCAAAAAAACGCCTAGTGCGCACATAGCCTTAATGTTACAGCCGGCAGAGCAGCGGCTGTAACAAGAACACAGCATTTCTGCTGATCAGAGCTGTGCTGCTACCTATGTATCTATTATCTATGTATGTATCTATCTATCTATGTTTGTATCTATGTATCTATTATCTATGTATCTCTCTATTATCTCTGTATTATCTCTCTCTATATCTCTCTATTATCTATCTATCTATTATCTCTCTATCTATCTATATATTATCTGTTAAAGTAGCTGTTAAAAGCATTAAAAAACGCAGGGACCAACCTGCAAAATAACGCACCAAAACGCACCAAAAACGCACCAAAATGCAGTAAAAATGCATGCGTTATTATCTACGTTATTGGTGCATTATTTTAACGCAGGTGTGCTAATCCTTCACTCTCAATAAATTTCTTGAGAAAAATCATTTTTCTAGTGCGCATATAGCCTAAAGGCCGCTTTACACGCTACGACATCGCTCAAGCGATTTCGTTGGGGTCACGGAATTTTTTTTTTTTTTTTTTTTTCTGCTGGTACTCTTCTGGAACCACACTTCTGACATTGAACATCGACATGGATTTTTGTCATATATTGATTATCTTCCTTCTTGTACCACGACTGGGACATCTGAAGCAATATTGTATTCTCTATGTTATACTTATGTTTTTTCACCGGTGTCACTGTGTTTATATTCATATTTTTATGATCATGGAGTTATTGTATAATGATTATTTCCCTCTTGTGCCACGATTAGGAGATCTCAATTTACATTGAACATCCTGTGACATGAAGTTTATGTATATTATATATACACTGGTCATTCCTCTCCTGTGCCACGACTTGGGATGTTTTTTGTGATATTGAATAATCTGTGCTACAGTATATGATCTCCTTATGTGTTATACTGCTCATACTTATTTAGTTTAACTTTGATATGGAACTCATGTATTACGCATTGATTACCTTCCTCTCTGTACCACGACTATGACACTTGAATTAATATTGAGGGTTTGATGTTATAGTATATGTTTTTTTATCAGTGGCACATTGTTCATAATTACCTATGTATATCCTTGATATTTATCATGTATCTTCCTCTTGGGTCACGGCTAGGACCTTTTAAGTTACATTTAAGACTTTATGTCACAGTTGATGTTCTCTTATTACTGTTACATTGCATATTTACTTATCCTTGTCTTCTTATGCTCGCTCCCGCCCCTCCTCCCCCCGTCGGCGCGGTTGCATCAGTGACCTACTGGCCCGGCTCTGTCGGCGTCATCATCGCCTGCGCACGTGCGCGGTTCGTGGGTGACGTGTCCCCACTTTCCGCACATGCACGCTACCTAACAAAAAAAAAAAAAGGGGCGTTGACTGCTGACAGAGCTGGTCACTGGCCGCGATTGGTCCGGCCGCGCTGACAGAGTGGGGATGGAGCAGTTGGAGCATGGGAGCACCATGTATAAAAACACATGGCTGCTTCACAGTGTTCCACCTCCCCTTGATGAAATAATCTTATAGCTGAGATTGTGAAAGGTATACGTTGGGGCTCTCTCCGGGGGGGGGTCTGCTCTGCTGCTTATCAGGCCGGCTTTGTGCACTTATGGGTATGTTTACTTAAACCTGCTGGGATTCTATTCATGCATTCATGTCTTTGTACTTAATCTGACTGTTCATTGGCATCCACTTAGCACCTCATGGTGGCTAAACCTGTTTATCTGTTTATAGCTTTTTTGACTGTTTAACTATTTGACTCTGTCACTGCAGAAGTTGCTGTTTCACCAGCATCTGTATCAAGCACTGTTTATTAGTGATTAGTGAGACTTGGATCCTATTTTATATATTTTATATATCTCTGTTATTTCAGAGTATACACTGTTATCATTGTGCTTATCCAGAGCTGTTTTTTTCCATCTGTCTATGTGTAACAATTGTCAAAATTTTACACCATGCTCTTTATGTGCAGGATGCCTTGTTCATGTTTTTGACCCAGTCTGTTATTTATTCATTTTACTTGTGCCCTATATGTAATTGTCATCTAGTACATCTATATTTTATCTGCCGGCCCGTTTTTGCCGCTGATTCCTTTCTGCCAGTTGCTATTTATTAAACCTATTTGCACTTTACTCCTTGTCCTCCAGTCTTTGTATTATCTATGTATGTATCTATCTATCTATGTTTGTATCTATGTATCTATTATCTATGTATCTCTCTATTATCTCTGTATTATCTCTCTCTATATCTCTCTATTATCTATCTATCTATTATCTCTCTATCTATCTATATATTATCTGTTAAAGTAGCTGTTAAAAGCATTAAAAAACGCAGGGACCAACCTGCAAAATAACGCACCAAAAACGCACCAAAACGCAGTAATAATGCATGCGTTATTATCTACGTTATTGGTGCGTTATTTTAACGCAGGTGCGCTAATCCTTCACTCTCAAGAAATTTCTTGAGAAATTTCTTAAGAAAAATCATTTTTCTAGTGCGCACATAGCTTAAAGGCCGCTTTACACGCTACGACATCGCTCAAGCGATTTCGTTGGGGTCACGGAATTTGTGACGCACATCCGGCTGCTTTAGCGATGTCGTTGCGTGTGACACCTATTAGCGATTTTTGCATCGTTGCAAAAACGTGCAAAATCACTAATCGGTGACATGCCCCCCTAATCTCAATTATCGTTGCTGCTGCGTGTACGATGTAGTTCGTCGTTCCTGCGGCAGCACACATCACTATACGTGACACCGCAGGAACGAGGAAGCTCACCTTACCTGCGGCCGCACGCAATGAGGAAGGAAGGAGGTGGGCGGGATGTTTGGCCCGCTCATCTCCGCCCCTCCGCTTCTATTGGGCGCCTCTTAGTGACGTCGCTGTGACGCCAAATGAACCGCCCCCTTAGAAAGGAGGCGGTTCACCGGTCACAGCAACGTCGCTATGCAGGTAATTAGTGTGGTAATTAGGCAGCAATTTGCCCATGGCGCACAACCGATGGGGACCGATATCGGTAACGATATCGCAGCGTGTAAAGCGGCCTTAAGAGTAGGTTTTTAGTTATTAATATTGGGTATTGCACTACTTCTTGAGTAACCACATAATTCACAGAATATTGATCACTGTTCCTAGGCATTGAACTAAATTAGCTAGTCACATCAAATTCACCACACAATAGTAATTACACAATTTTCAGCACTTACTTATTTTTATGCCAAAATTGCCCTTGAATCTGAGGGTTAGTAATCTGACTACTTTTGATTAGTAAGTGCCCATATATTGTTCTTAGGCCGGTATTAACCACAACCTTGAAGGTTTAATTAATAGCAATTATTACTGTTTACATCAAATTGTTGCAATAATTATGGCCACACATATGGTTATTGGTTATCATACTATAGGCCCTGAGGTATCTTTAGTATGATCCTTGGTAGCATTTAAAAAAAATAAATAAAGTGTGAAAATATAATTCACTCAATAGGGAATCATTCCATTTATAACCTATGGGGTGGATTTATTATTTGCTTATCCCTTCTTTTTCATGTCAATCTCATGTCCACATATAGTATGGTTCTAGTATATACTAAATTTGTGTAATGTTCGGGATTTCTTCCAATATATAGTCAGCAAACATGGGTATAGTCCATACATACATAGTCCTACATTCACAGAATTTTAGTTCCAGGGAGCGCTGAGCCTGTTGGTGTCTCCCCTGACCACCAACAATGTCGACAACATGGCCTAGCTAGCATGCACCGCCATTACCATGATGGCGCTGCTGGCTCGCGGGCCGCGGTCTGAGAGTTGTGGGTCACATGTAAATAGGCACATCACATGAGCTTAGCGACACTGTGACGGGGTCCTTCTCCCATATCACACAATTAACAGAGTGAGAGATGGCGGTACAATCCAAAGAGCAATTATTCCAAGCAACTCAAATGGTCCATAACATAAACCACAAAACAGAGGGTAAAATTAGTCCTGTAACACAAATATAGTCCGGTAAGCGATAAATGTACAGGTCTCTCTGAGAAGCCACAGTTTCTCACAGAGGATTAATCCTTCTCTGTTCAAGTTCTCCAACAGACTGATTGAGTCTACCAGGTAAGCAAAGAGGTTGGGTGAATCTCAGGCCCCTTCCCCCAAACTTAGGAACAGGAACACTACAGGGGGTGATTACCTACAGACAATACAATGTACACACAAGCAGTACAAATAATGGACAGTGAACCAAGCTTAAAATATGAATCTACACAACATGATACACCTCCCCCCATATCCAACCATCACAGCCACTGACTTGGAACTTCCTTTCTGTCACATGACCCGTCATCAGTTGTAGCAGGTACGCGAGTACAGCACAGTTGTTCTAGGCTGCCAAATAGTCACAGTACCCGATCACCTGCTTCTTGCGGCTCACAGGCAAGTGCCCCCCTTGACGATCGCGGCTGGTGCAAGGGTCGCACCTGTCAGTGCTCACTGCTTTATTTCAGATGAACGTTTTACCGATGCAGAGCAGAGTCAAGCTCTCTCTGCATAACTATTCCAATGGCAGCTGCTGGCCAATAAGTGGCAAGAGGTTGATGCATATGACGTCACCTGTTTGCCTCTGATTGGCCGGCGGCTGCCATTGGAATAGTGCAGAGAGAGCTTGACACTGCACGGCGGCAAAACTTTCATCTGAATTTCAGATGATGCGTTGACAGTCGCCAGTTGCCTCGATCATCAAGGGGGGCTCGTGCCTGCTGGCTGCAAGAAGCAGGTTGGAGAATGGAGGAGAGGTATGAAATGGCACAATAGCAGACAAGGATGAGGCATTGCTACAAAAAAAGGATCAGTAAAGGGGACAGTATAGTAAAAGTAAACAAGGATGGGCACATTAGTAAAAAGGGACAAGGATGGGCATATTACTACACGATGGGCATAATACTACAGAATGGGCACATTATTACAGGATGGGCACATTACTACAGAATGGGATCAAGGAGGGGGCACAATACTACAGGATGGGCACCTTGCTACAGAATGGGCTCAAGGACGGGGCACATTAGTAAAAGGGAACACGGTTGGGCACATTACTACAGGATGGGCACAATACTACAGGAATGGGACAAGGATGGGGCAGATTAGTAAAGGGGGACAAGGAGGGAGCACATTACTACACAATGGTCATATTACTACAAGTTGAGGTCAAGGTGAGGGCACAATACTACAGGATGGACACATTACTACAAGATGGGCTCAAGGATGAGACAAATTATAAAAGGGAACAAGTTTAATAATACAGGATGAGCACATGTTTGGGGCACATTAGTTAAAGGGGACGAGACTGGGCACATTACTACAGGATGGGCACATTACTACACAATGGGGACAAAAATGGGGCACATTTGTAAAAGGGGACAAGGATGGGCACAAGGATGGGGAACATTACTAGAGGATGGGCACATTACTGCAGGATGGGGACCATTACTACAGGATGGGCATATTACTACAGTAGGGGGACAAGGATGGGGCACATTAATACAGGATGGGGACAAGGATGGGCACATTACTACAGAATGGGGAAAAAGAGGGGGCACATTAAGCCAGGATGGACACTTTACTAAAGGATGGGCTCAAGGATGGGGCATATTAGTAAAAGGGGACAAGGTTGGGCACATTACCACAGGATGGGCACAATACTACAAAATTGGGACAAGGATGGGGAACATTAATAAAAGGGGACAAAGAGGGGGCACATTACTACAGGATAGGCACATTTCTACAGGATGGGGTCAAGGAGAGGGCACATTACTACAGGATGGGCACAAAGATGGGGCACATTACCACAGGATGGACACTTTACTAAAGGATGGGCTCAAGGATGGGGCACATTTGTAAAAGGGGACAAGGATGGGTACATTACTACAGGATGGAGACAAGGATGGGGCACATTACTACAAGATGGGGCACATTACTACAGGATGGAGCACATTATTACAGGATGGGCACATTACTACAGGATGGTGACAAGGAAGGGCACATTACTACAGGATGGGGACAAGGATGGGCACATTAATACATAATGGGGAAAAGGAGGGACACATTAATACAGAATGGGGAAAAGGAGGGCTGCATTACTACAAGGTGGGCACTTTACTACAAGATGGGCTCAAGTATGGTGCACTTTAGTAAAAGAGGACAAGGATGAGCACATTACTACATGATGGGCACATTACTACAGGATGGTGACAAGGCTGGGGCACGTTACTACAGGATGGGGACAAGGATGTGCACATTACTACAGAATGACAAGCAAGAAAATAGATCCAGCGCTTGTAAGGAACCAGCTTGAATAGTTCATGTAAAATATCCAAATTTATTTAGAAATGTTGCAAGTAAAAATACAGGACAGTCATAACTACCCCCTTGTAGGACTAGATGGTCAGTGGGGACAACACGATTCTGCCAATCTCTTGGCCTTAATCATGTACATGATTAAGCCCAAGAGATTGGAGAAACGCATTGTCCCCACTCACCATCTAGTTCTACAAGGGGGTAGTCATGACTGTCCTATATTTTTACTTGCAACGTTTCTAAATAAATTTTGGATATTTTATTGAACTACTTCAAGCTGGTTTCTTACAAGCGCCACATCTATTTTCTTGCTTGTCTTCATACGGTTGGCCAAACGAAGTCCAGGCTGCCACTAGGATGCCAGAGAACCAGAGGAGGTGAGCTGACAACATTGCTTTCTGTTTCTTATTACTACAGTATGGGAACAAGGATGGGCACATTACTACAGGATGGAAACAATAAATACACAAATTCCATTTAAACAAAAGTATAATGAGTGTTAGCCATGGAATAACGTTACATAATTCCCAATCTGACGAAAATGCATATATCCACAAATAGAATTATATTAAGGAGAGAACAAAATGGACTAAACACCATAAAAAAATACAAATTTTATTAAACATATTAAAAAATAAGATATAGAAAAACAGACAACAGTAAATGTAAATGCCATGGTTCGAGATCACACTTGATATGCAGTATAAAATGAATTGATCACATACAGTATTTGGCATGTAAACATATGTAAGTATACAGTAGTTAAAGGGAACCTGTCAGCAGAAATTTCGCAATAAACCTAAAAGATTCCCCTTCTGCAGCTCCTGGGCTGCTTTCTAGAAAGGTTCCTGTTGTTATTGTGCCCCCTTTGAGACCTAAATAAATACTTTATAAAGTCTTACCTTTTTGTATCCAAATCTTTTTTTTTATGGTCACGGGGGCGGGCTGTCTTGCGTCCGTTATTCTCCCTCCTGATGCTGTACGCCGTCCCCCATTGCTCATTTCCATACATGAGGACGCCGCCCAGTGCTCCCATGGTCTCGCGCATGCCCAGTGCCACTCTCGCGGGACTGTGCGCAGTGTGTCCGCTGGTGACGTGATTGCGCAGGGAGTGAAATTATGGGCGGCGCTGTGATTGTCATCAGCAGCGTCATCCAAGTACCCGCTCATAATCTCCTGCCCGCGCTTTTCACTCTGCCTCCACCGTTATGCGCAAGCGCTGGCCATATGAACCCACGTCACCTATTACCCATCTTTCCCTGGAGCAGGAAATAGATGTGAGGAGCAGCATACCACCGATCATAACCGCATAACGGTGGAGGCAGAGTGAAAAGCGCGGACACAAGATTATGGGCGGGTACTTGGATGACGCTGCTGATGACAATCACAGCGCCGCCCATAATCTCACGCCTGCGCAATCACCTCACCAGTGGTCACACTTTACACAGTGCTGTCCCGCGATAGTGCCACTGGGCATGCGCGAGACCTAGGGAGCACTGGGCGGCGTCCTCAGGTATGGAAATGAGCAATGGGGGACGGCGTAAAGTGGCAGGAGGGAGAATAACGGACGCAAGACAGCCCGCCCCTGTGACCATAAAAAAAGATTTGCATACAAAAAGGTAAGACTTTATAAAGTATTTATTTAGGTCTCAAAGGGGGCACAATAACAACAGGAACCTTTCTAGAATGCAGCCCAGGAGCTGCAGAAGGGGAATCTTTTAGGTTTAGTGCGAAATTTCTGCTGACAGGTTCCCTTTAAACCACAGAAATATAATACACAAAGCTAATACCAAATATAAAGTGACTAGTGCATCAGCACTTGGAGCAAACCATATGCTCCTAGGCAATATCAAAAGTTTAGATTCAAGATACAGCCAAAAATTGAACCAGTGGGGTGCCCATATATTAAGGGTATTATATTACCTGGAAATACTGCAGTATATAATTGGTGCTTGTAACATCCATGGCGGCATCCTCACACTCTTCTGCTCCCCTCCCCTGGCGAGGACATTGGTTTTCTCCCCTATCCAGACGACCAATTTCTTAAAGAGCCAATATCCTCATATCTCAGAAGTACCTCCAAGGTCAGCTGGGAGGTCGCAGGTACTTAAAGCACCTCTGCCTTTTACTGGTGCCTGGGCAATCAGTTAGAAATTAACAAAAAACAAAATTCCTAAAAGTTGCAAATGTTATTAAGTATAATATTAAAAACTCACTATGTGGATGTGAGAAAAGCACTCCAAAATAATAGAGGAGAAAAATAAGCGAGATAGGCATGGATCTAGGTAACTCTAAATGGCCCTGCTATTGCCACTACGGTCTCACCCTACCTTACCGTGGAGGTTTGTACCCTAATAAAACGCAAATGGTGCCTCCGCTCAATGATGACTCACCCTTAAAGACCCTAATGAGTCCCTAAACTAGATCCTATCATAAATTATCCACAAATACAATGTCTGATCAAATAGGTTTGCGTTTTCAGTGTATCCACACCATTTAGGGACATCTATACCCCAATCAGGCCTCCTGATGAACCTGAAACAGGGGAAACGCGTTGAGGCCGTCTTGTGAATAATGACATGTATAAGGGAAGTGTTTTTATCTTTATTTTTTTGTTTGATCTTTTGCTTGTTTTTGTAACCTGTAATTGTGGGTCCTTTCTTTCATTTACGTGGGGCGTTGTGGTGCACACCAGTAGCCCTCGCAGTTTGATTTGCTGTTTCATGAGGTATCTATCAGGATTCAGCATGGCATATTATTAGTAGATACCTTCGTGGTTATTACCTTTTGAGCTTGGTTATTTAAAACCTATTTGATCAGACTTTGTATTTCTGCATAATTTATGATAGGATCTAGTTTAGGGACTCATCAGGGTCCTTAAGGGTGAGTCATCGGTGAGCAGGGGCACTATTTGCATTTTATTAGGGTGCCAACCTCCGCAGCAAGGTAGGGTGAGACTGTATGGGCAACGGCAGGGCCCTTTAGGTTTACCTAGATCCTTGCTTATTTCACTTTTTTTGGTCCACTCTATTGTTTTGGAGTGCTTTTCTCACATCCACATATTGAGTTTTTAATATTATACTTTAATTTGCAACTTTTAGGATTTTTTGTTTTTGTTAATTTCAATTGGGATTTGTCCTCTATCCTTGATTGTTAGCCGCAATAAGTTAGGGGTACTTTGCACGTTGCGACATTGCAAGCCGATGTTGCGATGTCGAGCGCGATAGTCCCCGCCCCCGTCGAAGCAGCGATATCTTGTGATTGCTGCCATAGCGAACATTATCGCTACGGCAGCTTCACATGCACTTACCTGCCCTGCGACGTCGCTCTGCCAGGCGAACCGCCTCCTTCCTAAGGGGACGGGTCGTGCGAGGTCACAGCGACGTCACAAGGCAGGCGGCCAATAGGAGCGGAGGGGTGGCGATGAACAGGACGTAAACATCCCGCCCACCTCCTTCCTTCTCATTGCAGCCGGGACGCAGGTAAGGTGATGTTCCTCGCTCCTACGGCATCATACACAGCGATGTGTGCTGCCGCAGGAACGAGGAACAACATCATACCGTCGCTGCTGCAAAATTATGAAAATGTCGGACCCTACACCGATCATACGATAACGACGCTTTTGCGCTCGTTAATCGTATGTAAAAGGATTCACATACTGCGATGTCGACAGTGACGCCGGATGTGCGTCACTTTCGATTTGACCCCACCGACATCGCACCTGCGATGTTGTAATGTGCAAAGTACCCCTTGGAGTCATTGCTAGTTCTCAGGTCCCTTAGCGCTGCTGCTGATATTGTGCTGTCTGCTGCTGCTCACACTTCTTTATATTGTAGTGCTGTGCTTCCTTGCTGTTCCACTGCTGCCGCTACCATCCACGCCGTCCAGCTTACACGATACCCGTCTCCTCAAGTATCCATGTCAGTCGCAGCTGCTGTACTATCAATCCGTCCATCCATCCCAGACAGAATCTCAACACCTGCTGCTGCTCTAACCTACTGCCAGAGACTGTTGCTCGTTTACCCCTGGGGGCAGCTGAAGCAGCACCAGTCTTCCTGAGTGTCACCCGCACACATACCTGCAGTGTAACACCCTCACCATGAGGGGCTCTGGAGAAGACCAGGCTCAGGTCCATAGTCAAGCCCCTTTAGTTTTTCTGTGTGCTGTGGCTCAGTGGCTTTTCTAAATATCTCTGCTCTGCGGGCGAGCATAACAGTTTTCCCAGGACATGAACCATGCTGGCCCTGCATTCTCGGCTCAGTGAGAACTTGCTCATTTGCAGGAGGAACAACACCATCTCATGACCAGTCTGCAGGCTATGGACACATGGCTGACCTCTCTGCAGTTGACAGATCTTGCAACCAACAACACTCAGCTTACCAGCGTCTAACAAGAACTTACTCATCAGGAAGGTATACAAGGTCGGGTGCTGGAGTATTTAGCTTCCATGGACGAACGGCAGACATCCAAGCAGAATGCTTCCAGCCAAGCTGCTACTCCAGTTTTGGAGCCTTCTGTGCCGTCCTCTCTTCCAGTCGGCAGTCTTCCTCATTCGTCTCAGCAGACATCCACGGTACCGAGGGGATCCGAAGCTTTGTTAAGGGTTTCTTAATAGTGCCAGTTGCACTTCCGTCTCCTGCCGCAGCAGTATCCCACAGATGCCACCAAAGTGGCTTTCCTGGCCTCTTACCTAGAGGGCGAAGCTTTGGACTAGATCAGTTCGTTTCTGGAGAGGCTTGATTCACTAGTCTCCAACCTGTCTATCTTCCTGGAGACTTTCCAGGAAATATTTGATGAACCTGGCCACATTGCATCTGCTACAGAAGCACTGTTTGACCTGCAACAAGGGGATTTCACCGTAAGCCATAAGATTCCACACCTTATTGTCTGAGCTGCAGTGGACCAATGAGTCATTCATCGGAGCATTCTGGTGAGGCCTAACTGGTAAAATCAAGGGACGAGTTAGCTGGTCATTGTCACGCTCCCGATCCGACTGCGCCACCCACCACGGGTTAAGGGCGTCACACATGCACACTAGAGGGCATGCGTGTGCACTCTCCTAGACTTAAAGGGCCAGCACAGCTGTCCAGGATCTGACTACTAAATACCTTGGGTATTTAAGACTTCCTGTTCCCCATGGCCAGTGCTTGTTCAACGTGTCCCTGTAGCTTGTCTCTTGTACCAGTTGTTCAGGTCTCTCTATGCCTATGCTTGGTGTAACACTGTCTTTGCTTACAGATCCTGAGTACCTTTCTGAGCACACACTCCAGCCTGATCCCTGTAACCTGCACCAGTCTCCGGTTCTGGACTTCAGCCTGATCCCGTTAACCTGCACCAGTCTCCGATTCTGGCCTTCAGCCTGATGCCGTTAACCTGTACCTGGTTCAGATCTGATCCTGTATCTACCACAGACTCTATAAAACTCTTTCCTGTGAATCCTGCTGATCCCGGCTTCCGTGCATCTAGACCCTCTGGGGTTACGCCCGACGTCCCTGTATAGGGATTCGCTCAAGGCGGCACCTCAGGAGAGTCCAGTGCCCAGTCCAGTGAGTCCACTCCCAGGACTATCGTTACAGTCGTGCTTTATTCTTCTTTCTGGATGACCTGATTAGCCTAGCCATTCAGATTGACCTGTGCTTTCTGTAATGTGCTCATGAGAAAGCCCGTGAAAGGAGGTCATCACACCCAGTACCCTCTGTTCTGAGGTGCTTGGTTCCTCGTGCCAGTGTGGCCTCCATACCTACAGTCCCAGAGCCAATGGAGATTGATCAAGTGTGGTCTGTCTGCTATCGCCAGGACATTCGTCGTACCAATGGGAGGTGCTACTATTGTTGAAGCTCCGCGCACCTAATCTGCTTTTGTCCCAAGAAGCCGGGAAAATTTCTTGCCTAGGGTCAGTAGGAGAGGCTACTCTACGTGATGGCAAGTCCTCTGCACCTCTATATTTGACTGTGTCCGTAACCAGTGACTTCTGGTTCTCTGAGGTGGCCCTTCTGTGCTGATGGGAATTTCATACAACTGAGTATAGTGGATCGGTATTGGATTCCTGTTCATCAGCTGCAAAGTCCTGTTCCAGTGCTGTCGGTGAACAAAAAGCCTCTGCCCGAGGTCATCCAGTTTGTTACAGAAGACGCTGTCCTATGAGTAGGAGTGCTGCATATGGAGAAGATCACCTTTCACGTCCTTTCAGGAATGTCGCATCCGCTGTTGCTGGGTCTACTGTGGATTCGGAAGCACGAACCACTTCTGGACTGGAGATCTGCTCAGGTGGGGTAACACTTGCCATAAAAGCTGTCTTGTTCATGTACAATCTCCTTGACCACCCATGAAGCCCTCTAATCTTCCAGGTCTGCTGTCTGCATACTGGGCCTATGCAGATGTCTTTGACAAAAAAGAGGCCAAAACCCAGCCGCCACATAGACAATACCACTGTCCGATTGACCTACTCCCTGGGTCAACCCCTCCTCGTGGTTGTATGTATCCCGTCTCAGGCCGAGACCCAGGTGATGTCCGAATACATAAAGTACAATATGGCAAGAGGTTTCATTCAATACACTTCCTCAACGGCCGGAGCCGGTTTCTCCTTTGTGAAAAAAGGACAGGTCTCTTTGACCATATATAGACTACAGAGGTCTCAATCAAATCACAGTCAAGAACAAATAATCGCTGCTGCTCATACCAGAATTGTTCGACCGACTCCGAGGATTTAGGATCTTCTCCAAGCTTGACCTCTTTGGTGCGTACAATCTGGTTAGGATATGGTTGGGCGATGAATGGAAGACTGCCTTCAACACCCATGACAGCCACTATGAGTATCGGGTAATGCCATTTGGGCTCAGCAATGCCCCGACAGTCTTTCAGGAATTCATCAACGATATCTTTCGAGATCTGCTATACACATGTGTAGTGGTGTACTTGGACGACATTCTTGTATTCTCACTGGACTTTCTTACGCACAGAAGAAACGTTCAGCAGGTTCTGCAGAGGTTAAGGGAGAACCATGTATATGCCAAATACGAAAAGCACCTGTTTGAGAAATCATCCCTGCTTTTCTTAGGTTACATCATCTCAGTGACCGGCCTGAGGATGGATCCAGCAAGTTGTTAGCAGTACTGAAGTGGCCACGTCCTGACAGTCTGATCCGGCGGTTCTTTGGGTTTGCCAATTACTACAGGCAGTTTATCCCGTGATTCTCGTCACTGGCTCTTCCCATCTCAGTCTTGACCCGCAAAGGGGCGAATCTGAAAGCTTGGACTCCTGAGGCAGAAAACACCTTTATTTCCCTCAAACAGGCCTTACTTAGCTTTGACGCTACATAGACCTGATTCTAATCAGCAGTTTACCCTCGAAGTGGATGCTTCGTCTTCTGTTGCCGATGCAGTTCTCACACAGAAGTGCTATTTAACCTGCGGTTTCTTTTCCAGGGCTTTCTCTCCAGCCAAGTGCAACTACTCAATTGGCGATTGGGAGCTGTTGGCCCTCAAGATGGCTCTGGTGTTATGTGTTGGAAGGAGCAGTGCACCCTGTAATCATTTACGCCTAACACAAGAACTTTGCTTACCTACAGTCAGCTCAGGGGATGAATCCTCGTCAAGCCCGGTGGTCGCTTTTGTTCACTCGCTTCGACTTTGTGCTGCATTTCCGCCCTGCAGAAATGAACATCAAGGTTGATGCGCTGTTGCGATCATTTCTGTCAGCCGATCAGGAGGAGGAGCCTCAACACATAATTGAGCCATCCAGGATGGTGACATGGCTCCTATAGACATTTTCCAGGTTCCTCCCGGCAAGATGTTGCTGAAGCAGACAGGGAGCGAGTTATTCAGTGGGGTCATTCCTTTTGGCTGGCCAGTCATACTGGACAGAAGTCATTGCAGCTGACGTTGTAGTGCTACTGGTGGCCTACACTGCGACAAGATGTCCTGGAATTTGTGTTGGCCTGTCCTTCGAGTGCCCATAAGAAGACACTGAAGAAGCTTCCTGCTGATCCACTGCTCCCTTTTCCGGTGCCATCTACCCCCTGATAGCATATCACATCGGGATGGACTTTATCACAGATCTACTGAAGTCCTCCGGTTGCACCGTCAACTTAGTGGTGGTGGACAGATTCTCTAAAATGGCCCATTTTACCCTGCTGACCGGTTTGCCTTCTTCGCCAGTGCTTGCTGAGCACTTCATGCAGCTCATCTTTCTGCTGCACGGTCTACCACTCCTCATTGTGTCCGACAGAGGAGTCCAGTTCATATCTAGATTCTGGAAGGCCACCTCCAAGCTGTTGGATGTCACTTTGGACTTCTCGGCAGACTACAATCCGCAGTCCAATAGCCAAGTGGAACGGGTGAACCAGACTATGATGAACTTTCTGTGACACTTCGTCAATGAGCATCATAGTGACTGGGTCAAGCTCCTCCCTTGTGTGGAGTTCTCGTATATAAAACCACCTAAGTAAGTCCGCCGCCAAGCCTCCTTTTCAGATTCTGTATGGACAGCGACCCAGAATCCCATTCCCAGTGGCACTCACCTTTGGCAAGCTGTTTCTCTCGTTAAGACGTTCTCCGACATCAGGGTGGAGACCAAGTCCTCCCTGGAGCAGTCCTCCATTCATATGAAGAGGCATGAAGACAAGAGACACCTACATCCTTCTTCGTTCCAGCCCGGAGACAAGGTATGTCTCTCTTCCGGATACGTCCACTTCAAGTTACCATCCTACAAGTTGAGTCCCATTGAGGTGCTCCAGACTACAAACTGAAGCTCCTGGCTTCTCTATGCATCCCCAACTCTTTCCATGTGTCCCTCCTCAAACCTGTCATCCTGAGCCGTTATCACAGGGATCCAGGTACCTCTTAGCCTCTGGAAGGGGTTTGGTCCTGAGGAGAGGTCATTGCAGGAAGACCAAAAGAAAAATCCCTAAAAAAATCACCTTATTATTATTGTCTTAAAATCAGAAATCCCCCCCAAAAAACGTGATTATATAAAGTCATAGACACGGTCCAATGATTAAAGATTCGGAATGGTGAAAAGCCCTATCAGTTTACCTTCCTTGCCGCGGAGGTTGGCACTCTACATTTAGCGCAATGGCGCCCCCGCTTACCGACAGCTTGCTCTTATATCCCTGTTCTAGTCTGAGGTGCAGCTAGTCTGGAAATTCGGGAGTGACAACACACATAATCTATGCACACCTACATGTCCTCAAAAATATAAAATGACTCTGTCACAAGGGTAAAAATATCCCAGACAGTTAGATCCCCCTATTTTCTATAAGATAATACTAGAAAATAGGTTTGACTATGTTTACATATCTTTTGGTACCTTTTTCTGCTGGTGTGATAATGAAAAACCAGGTTATTAGCAAAGAGAGTCCTTGCTTACATTGATATATTGCTTGGCCAGTTTGCACAATAACAGTCTAGGTTTACAGCAGTGTTTGTGTTTACTCCTTGTGTTACACAGTACTTGGAGGTATTTAGCACTTTATATATACTTTGGAGGCACTTGACAATTTATTTTTTTAATAAGTATAACATCAGGTTATTTAAGCTGAGAGATCAAACCTATTTTTCTAGTATTATATTATAGAAAATAGGGGGATCTAACTGTCTGGGATATTTTTACCCTTGTGACAGTGCTAAGTCATTTTATATTTTTAAGGACATGTAGGTGTGCATAGATTGTTATGTGTGTTGTTACTCCCGAATTTCCAGACTAGCTGCACCTCAGACTATAAGGGCAAGCCGTCGGTGAGCGGGGGCGCCATTGCGCTAAATTTAGAGTGCCAACCTCCGTGGCAAGGAAGGGAAACTGATAGGGTTTTTGGCCATTCCCAATCCTTAATCATTGCACCGTGTTAATGACTTTATATAATCACGCTTTTTGGGGGGAATTTCTGATTTTAAGACAATAATGATAAAGTAATTTTTTAGGGGTTTTTCTTTTGGTCTTCTTGGTTAACCCCTTGGTTATATCTCAATTGGTTGTTCTTTTTTGAGAGGTCATGGCAGCCAAGGGAGAATATTAATTTCCCTCTTCTCCTTAACAAATACCCTAAAAGGGGGTGGGTGGGGGGCGTAAGGAAGGGGGGTACTGTAACGCCCATGCCGACATCCTCGCACTCTCCTGCTCCCCTTCCCCAGCAAGGACGTCGGTTTCCTCACCTGTCCAGGAGTCCTGCGGTGGTGGTCCCGTCCCTGTCCCATGCTGCTGTCTCCCAGAACATCTGTACATCTTCCAGGCCTCCAGCCTCAGCCTTATCACTGGTGCCTGGGCAATGAGTTACTCATTGCTAGTTATCAGGGCCCTTAGCACTGCAGCTGATGATATTGTGCTGTCTGCTGCTGCTGATACATCTTTATATTTCAGTGCTGTACTACCATGCTGTTCCACTGCTGTCGCTACCATCTACGCCGACCAGCTTACACGATACCCGCCTCTGCAAGTATCCATGCCGGTCACAGCTGCTGTACCATCCATCCGTCCATCCATCCTGGATGGAATCTCGACACCTGCTGCTGCTGTAACCTACTGCCAGAGACTGCCGCTCCCATACCCCTGGGGCCAGCCGATGCAGCACCAGTCTTCCCGAGTGGCACCCAGACTCATACCTGAAGCGTAACACCCTCACCATGAGAAGCACTGGAGAAGACCAGGCTCAGGTCTGTAGTCAAGCCCCTCTGGGTTTTATGTGTGCTGTGGCCCAGTGGGTTTGCTAAACAACATTGCTTGTCCGGCAAGCATAACAGGGTCAGAGGAAATCCCATGAGAACGCCTCAATGCGTGTTTCGTGAGAAATTGCTCGCTTCATCAAAGGACTGAAAGGTACACATGCCAGGACCTTTTTAGAGTAAGAGGTAGTGGTCACCTGGGCTGCGAGAACCAATCAAGGTGGATATAGTGGCACCTGTACACCATCTGAAATCAATCTGTCCATTCCGCTTGCGTTGTCATAACACTAGCACTATGTATGTCGCGGGCGGGGAGGGGACGCTGCGCTCACCACGCTCGGGTCCGGCACGGTTGCGGCTGCTTCGCTTGCTGCTCGGTCAGTTGCTCGAGCGGTGGGCCAGATCCCGGGGACTCGAGCGGCGCTCCTCGCCCGTGAGTGAAAAGGGGGGATTGGTTTTGGGGATTTATTGTCCGTGACGCCACCCACGGTTGTGGTGAGGTTGTGACACAACCGCTGCTCTTGACGGGGATCCCGGGAGCGATGACAGGGAGCAGCTTAGATGTTGCTCTTCCCCTCCGTGGGTAGGGGGGTTGGTTGTCCCGGGGCCCGGTGAGGGAGGAATGGCAGGTGGGTTACGGGACCTGGTGAGGTGCAGGGTCGTGGGGGCAGCGCGGTGCCGCACGGCACAGTGGTACTCACTCAGCCAATAATGAATGCAAAGTCTCCGGTAAAACAAACGGCTGGATGGACGGGTCCCACAGACGGCTGCGGTGGTTCTTCTCCCGGTAGGTTGGCGGTGACTGCCTTTCCCTGCACCTGTGTTATGTTCTCGGTTCCGGTGGCTTCCCACCGGTAAACCGCTCCCCAGCTTGGATGGATGCTGAGGGAACCCCTTTTGCCTGCAGGCTCTGGCCCTGGGAACTGTAGCCTTGGCGGTGACTGTATTTCCCTTCACGGTTTGAGCGGTTGCCTTCAATCGTGTCTTGACTGCTGGGAAACCCCGGAGGTTCCCTTCGCTAACGGATTTGACCGGTTTTGCGGCGACTCCAAGCCTGGTCGGGGTCCGTAGGCCCTGCCGAATGGTGCTGGCCTCTCTTCGCTCTCCGATCCGGTACCGGCGGGCCACCGCCCGTCCCCGGTCCTTACGGTTCACGTCAATCAGCCTCTCCTGCAGACAGTCACCACCGTCTGCCAACTTTGCTGTATGTGCCCGGGCCACGCACCCGGACACAGTCAGTCTGCTCCACTACCACTTCACTCCTCTCTCTTCCACTTCCCTAACTGAACTGTCACTTTTCCCGCCTCCAGGCCTGTGGACTCCTCGGTGGGTGGAGCCAACCGCCTGGCTCCACCCCACCTGGTGTGGACATCAGCCCCTGGAGGGAGGCAACAAGGATTTTTGTCTGACTTTGGTGTGCCTAGCCGGGGTGTGGGGTGTGTTGTTGCAGTACCTGTGACGTCCTGGCTTGTCCAGGGCGCCACATTCCTCCTTAGTAAAATGCAGACCGTCCGCTGGCTGCCCGTCCATCACCGGTTTTATTTTTTTTTGTTAACTGCAAAAGAGTAAAAACATCATTTAAAACACAAGCATTTTTAGTCAAACTTCCCACAACGGGAGGCACATTCTTAAACGTTTCTAACGGCATATATTTATTAAATGGTACGGCTTCCGCTCTTCTCCCACCCAAACAACCTGGCCCTGATGCTGCCCCTAAGAAGCGGGCAGCACCCCTTGACCCCAGTCCAGAACCAAGCTGCCCGAGCGGGTACGGTCTCTTTCAGGGGTCCCATGTCCATGGGAACCCCTGACCCCCGGAGGATCACCACCGGTTCAGGTGGTGGCCGGGCCCCAGCCTACTCTGCTGCGGGCCCTTCCTCCAATCTGCCTCTCCGGAGGCGGCAACGGTTTAAGCCAAATATTTACATCCCACAAGTTTGTGGTTGCCCTGCAAGTTCTCGGGCTTGTCTGTAAGCAGTTCCTTACGCAGCGGTTGCAGAAAGTCCCTACGGGGACAACATGCCGGCAACGGCCAGTTTAATCACGGTCCCAATCAGATTACAGTTCGGTTGATTCAATCTTATCATTTAACTTATTCAAACGGTGCCGGTGGTCCCAAAGGGGACAACTTGCGGCGGGGGACCGCTGCCATTACTGCTCACCTTCGTCCTCCTCACCCGACCCTGGGTGGAAGAACACAGGTACCAGCCCCTCCAGCGCATAGTAGGCGCGACGAGGAAGGGCCGCCCGGTATCCATTATTTCCGCTCCGGGGGATGTAAGTGGCCTCCGTGCCATACAGGGCGACGACTCCCTCGTCCTCCTCCGAAACAGGCTCTGTGTCAGGTCCGGAGTCACCATCATCTGTCCCTGCGCCAGGCGGGTTGCCGCCAGCTGCCGCAGTCTCCGGGCTCACCAATCTTTCGGCTACTGTTACGAGGGGGTGTACGTTAGATGGACCAGCAGCAGCGGGGTGCACGGGCAGGGAAGACGGAGGCGGCATGGGGGCCAGAGGTAGACCGGGTCCCTCAGCCGCAACGGCCGGTCCCTCGGGGACACAAGGGCGTGGGTCACTCACCAGCTCCTCCATCATGGCCTCCATTCCGTATACCCGGGCGACCGCAGCTACCTCCTCCACCTCCGCGGTCCACTGCTCCATCAGCAGACATATCTGACTCCGGTAGCGCCGGCAGATCCCCGCCATTCGGGCCCTGAGCCACGCCGCTGTTCCGGGCACCGGCTCCGTAACCTCTGCGTAGCTGGACGGGGCGGACATGGTGGTAGCGGTACTTTCCAGGAACCAGCAGATCGCAGAGTCCTGGCGTCCCTGCTTCTATAGCCGCGGTTCATATGCGGCCGGCCGCCATTCTGTGCCCCCTTACCCCTTAGTCTTTTTCTGGCTCCTCCTCTACAGGGGCGGGGTTTCGGCTTTCGCGCCTCCACTGCTCGAGGAGACGCTCGAGCGGGGATTTTTCGCACCCAAAATGGCGGCTTCTCAAAATTTTCGGCCAGACACCTCAGGCGGTCACAAGGCGCACCTCTACCAGACGGCAGAGCGGTAAGATCCTGTTCGTGACGCCAAGTTGTCGCGGGCGGGGAAGGGACGCTGCGCTCACCACGCTCGGGTCCGGCTGCTTCGCTTGCTGCTCGGTCGGTGGCTCGAGTGGTGGGCCGGACCCGGGGACTCGAGCAGCGCTCCTCGCCCGTGAGTGAAAAGGGGGGATTGGTTTTGGGGATGTATTGTCCGTGATGCCACCCACGGTTGTGGTGAGGTTGTGACACCACCGCTGCTCTGGACGGGGATCCCGGGAGCGATGACAGGGAGCAGCTTAGATGTTGTTCTTCCCCTCCGTGAGTAGCAGGGTTGGTTGTCCCGGGGCCCGGTGAGGGAGGAATGGCAGGTGGGTTACGGGACCTGGTGAGGTGCAGGGTCGCGGGGGCAGCGCAGTGCCGCACGGCACAGTGGTACTCACTCAGCCAATAATGAATGCAAAGTCTCCGGTAAAACAAACGGCTGGATGGACGGGTCCCACAGACGGCTGCGGTGGTTCTTCTCCCGGTAGGTTGGCGGTGACTGCCTTTCCCCGCACCTGTGTTATGTTCTCGGTTCTGGTGGCTTCCCACCGGTAACCCTCTCCCCAGCTTGGATGGATGCTGAGGGAGCCCCTTTTGCCCGCAGGCTCTGGCCCTGGGAACTGTAGCCTTGGCGGTGACTGTATTTCCCTTCACGGTTTGAGCGGTTGCCTTCAATTGGGTCTTGACTGCTGGGAAACCCCGGAGGTTCCCTTCGCTAACGGATTTGACCGGTTTTGAGGCGACTCCAAGCCTGGTCGGGGTCCGTAGGCCCTGCCGAATGGTGCTGGCTTCTCTTTGCTCTCCGATCCGGTACCGGTGGGCCACCGCCCGTCCCCGGTCCTTACGGTTCACGTCAATCAGCCTCTCCTGCAGACGGTCACCACCGTCTGCCAACCTTGCTGTATGTGCCCGGGTCACGCACCCGGACACGGTCAGTCTGCTCCACTACCACTTCACTCCTCTCTCTTCCACTTCCCTAACTGAACTGTCACTTTTCCTGCCTCCAGGCCTGTGAACTCCTCGGTGGGTGGAGCCAACTGCCTAGCTCCACCCCACCTGGTGTGGACATCAGCCCCTGGAGGGAGGCAACAAGGATTTTTGTCTGACTTTGGTGTGCCTAGCCGGGGTGTGGGGTGCGTTGTTGCAGTACCTGTGACGTCCTGGCTTGTCCAGGGCGCCACATGTACAGGGTCAGAGACAAGTTGCTATGGCACTCGGACAAGCGCACAAGACCACCAGACAGCGACAGAGGGGAAGAGAGATAGCCAGAAGGGACGCATACGCACATCCATTAGGTTGGTTCTTAAGAAGTACATCATATATATTAAATACAACAAAGGCAAGTATTAGCCCTAAATAGGGGCAAGTCCATAAATAATATGATGTATCCACAATAAGCAGGCAAAGAGCTGGATCCATATGATATCCATAATATCCATTGGATCAAAATCACCATTAATTAGTATATGGAGACAGGTCCCAGACAGGAATGCTTACAGCAAGGCACTATTGTAAAAAACATATGACAATTGTAGAATATAATATATCATATTAAATAGAAAGATACAGTATGAGACAATTGTGGAGGGCACATGCACACAAGAATTCTACAAGCATGGAGAAAAGTTCAGAGTTTCATTTAATCCCTGAGGTGTCTCTCTCTGTGCCAGGATTTTCCTAAGGTTGGCACCCCTGATCCTTCCCTGTACTAAGTCTATGGTGGGCTTTGCACACTACGATATCGCAGGTGCGATGTCGGTGAGGTCAAATCGAAAGTGACACACATCCGGCGTCGCTGTCGACATCGTAGTGTGTAAAGCCTTTTACATACGATTAACCCTAGAACGCGCAAGCATAACAATCTACCATAGAAAACAAATGACCTAGCAGGCCTGCGAGGCCCCAGGTATGCGTTCTAGGGTTAACGAGCGCAAAAGCGTCGTTATCGTATGATCGGTGTAGGGTCCAACATTTGCATAATACCGCTGCTGAGATGGTACGATGTTGTTCCTCATTCCAGCAGGCAGCACACATCGCTGTGTGTGAAGCCGCTGGAGCGAGGAACATATCCTACCTGCGTCCCGGCCGGCTATGCGGAAGGAGGTGGGCGGGATGTTTACGTCCCGCTCATCTCCTCCCCTCCGCTTCTATTGGCTGCCTGCCGTGTGACGTCGCTATGACGCCGCACGACCCGCCCCCTTAGGAAGTAGGCGGGTCGCTTGCCACAGCGACGTCGCAGGGCAGGTGAGTGCATGTAAAGCTGGCGTAGCGATAATGTTCGCTACACCAGCAATCACAAGATATCGTACCTGCGAAGGGGGCGGGGACTATCGCTGCAGCGTCGGTAACACATTGTTACCGATGTCGCAACGTGCAAAGCCCGCCTAAGTCTCAAATCCTCAGGGACCTAGGATCACAATTATGGAAATCTGTGAAGTGACAAGGCAAACTTTTCAAAAAAGCCACATCGGTCGCAGTCCTGGCCGCACCAATGTCCCACAAATGTTCTTGGACTAACCCGTAGTTCTCTGGAGGTCAGGCCAATATAGATTTTGGAGCAACCACACGTGGCATAATATACCATGTGGGTGCTTTTACATGTGATGTAGTGATTTATTTTATAGCAACGAAAACCATCTGCTGTCTCAAAAGTGAAGCAGCGCAGGACATTGGCGCAGGCAGCACAGCGGCCACATGAATAACAACCCACGATAGGACCTCTGGTGTTAAAGGGGTTTGTTATCTTAGATACGTAATGACTTTGGATAAGGACATCACTGAGGTTCTTACACCGCCTAGAGGTCAAAAGTGGTCTTTCAGATAAAAATTGAGTGAAGGAGGGCTCCATGTTTAAGATGGACAAATGTTTTAAAAGAATGGCCTTTATAGCTAACCACTCATAGTTATAAGTTGAGAGGAATCTCCATTTTTGTTCAGATCCATCTTTCTTAGTTGGTTGATGTAACTGAGCCCGGGAAGTGTATTTTGCTCACTTGTACCCACCCTTTACACACCTGTTGCTGTAACGTCTCTGTAAAAAGCAGGTGTTAAGGTCACTGACCTCAAAACATTCTTCGGTAGAGCATATCCGCCGCATCCTCAAGAATTGGCCAACCGGGATAGCTCTAATGGTGGAGCATTTGTGCGAGGAGGATGCGTGTAATAAAAAATGAACCAACTTTTTTGCGATAAACGTCGGTCTTTATAGCACTACCTTGACCATGGTCCAACTGTATGCTCAAAAAAATCAATTTTGCAAGAATCACACCTGTGTATTAATTTGATGTGATACTCATTGTTATTGAGTGTATGAAAAAAAACCGAGTTGCTCGCTGTGCCCTGCCAGAAAATAAAAATATCGTGGATGTATCTTATCCAGCACTGGATATGAGAGCCGGCCGGTGAC
>NW_027442293.1:0-145435 GCF_048569485.1 Anomaloglossus baeobatrachus
GGAACCAAAAATACAGGGAAGCCCTTTTTTAATTATTTCATGAATTTCATGAAATAATTAAAAAAAACAAAAAAAAACACATGGGCTTTGCCCAATTTTTGTGACGAGCCAGGTACAACTAGGCAGCTGGAGATAGGAATACGCAGTGCAGGGTGGCCCAAGCTTTCTTGGCCCCCCCCGCTGCGAATTGCAGTCAACAGTCGCCCCAGAAAATGGCGCTTTCTTAAAAGCGCTATCTTCTGGCGTTGTATCCAACATCTCTCCCAGCGGCCGTGGTGCCGGGTGGCATGTTGGGTAATAAGGGGTTAATACCAGCTTTGTTTTAACTGCTGGTATAAAGCCTGAGATTGCTAATGTCAGGCCAAGTTTGACCCGGCCATTAAGAATCTCCAATAAAGGGTTAAAAAAAAGACATCACACAGAAAAAATACTTTATTAGAAAAAAATACACAGACACTTTATTAGAAATAAATACACAGACACACTTAGGGACTCCATCTTTATTACTCCCTCTCACCCCTTCACGATCCTGGTCTTCTGTCTGAGAGAGAGGGAGATTTCTGTATTGACCATGCCAAGCTGCTTTCTGGGCATGCTCAGTACAAAAAACAGGATTCTGTCTATCAGGATCCGGCGACTTCCGGTACAGCAGGATCGGGGTCATTGAAATACATTGCAGGTACCACTGCATGTACTAATACAGATGGCCACCTGGTGACGCTATAATAACACAAAAATCTAATATCACCCATGTAACGCAGCCTAAGCCTCAAAGGCTACCATTACTATTAGCGATAGAGCTAACAGCCATGAATCATCGTGATCCGGACTCACCTATAAAGTGCACTTATAACTGTATGTTTTGAGTAGCCCTGACAAGCGTTTCTCACCTGGCTTCCTCGCTTGAGGAAAGTGTAATGTGCATGTTTTATTATGTGGTGTCTTGGGCGAGATCGTCGCTGTTTGGGCGCGTGCAGGGGGTGGGACGCCGCACATAGAGTCCGCCTCATCCAGTCATTCCAGGGGAAGCGTGGATCGGAAGAATACTTCCACTAACGTCAGTTAACCCATGCATCCTTCTGAGGAAGCTCCCTTGGCGGGGACTCATGCTGAGGCAGCCCCGCACATGCGTACCCAACGAGACCATATCTACTACTGGCAAGTGAAAGGGCACGACCAGGGAGGTAAGAAAATCATCCAAACATAAGGAGAATCAGCCTTAGCCTAAAGAATATGACCATGTATAGTCCTTAAAATATTTTCTAATGTCCCTATATCATGCAGAGACAAAATTCATATAGTAATATGTGTGTATATATATATATATATATATATATATATATATATATACCCCTAGATTCTAAATGGACCTTTCGATACCACAAATTTTCAATCCTGTGGGACCACAGTCATAGTGCAGCTTGAAATGTCTCTGGATCATCCTTAGGGAATCAAGATCCACAACATCACACACCGCATTTATGTCCCTAACATGTTCCCTCGTGCGGACGCGTTGTTCCCTTGATGTTAACCCAATATAAATTAGGCTACAGTCACATACTGCATAATAGATAACGTGACTTTTACTGCATGATTTGTAACTTTTTATTTTATACTCTTTAGGTCCAACCCAAGCTGACAACATCTCTGGGCAGACAAAAGGAAAACAACCAAATTTGGGACTCCCTTTCTCAAAGCGAGATACCACCCTAGGTACGTAATGGTTCTTCACCAGCATATCCTTTAGGCTTTTCCCCCTTCTAACAGGTAAGAGTGGGCGATGAGTAAAACGTCGTTCAAACTCTGGTCGGTCTTCAGTAACGACCAGTGTTTGTTCAAGATCTGCCGATCGCCCCCTCTGACTGTTAACTTGGAGATGAAATGTATCTGTGAGGAAAAAGATTCTTCCCTCTTACTTGTTGATAATAATTGTACCCGTGGAGTACCCTTTTCTGTCTGGTACCCCATTTTTATATTATAGTCCGGAAAATCAATTGCCTCCCGATCTGCCTTATAGGTTAGTTTGATGTTATATGGGTTATCGTTCAACCAAGTCATGAAGCTCTGCAGTTCAGGATCGGTACCCCTCCAGATAATAAAGATGTCATCTATTTTACCACCTAGTGTAAAATTAATAGATTAGGGATAAGCCAAATGGACGACAATGTTTTAATTTTGTTACATACATTTTTCCTTCTGAGTCCTCTGATACCATACCAAAAAAATATTCAATGCACATGGTTCAAAAAGTTGATTTTGGGTACTCACCGTAAAATCTCTTTCTCGGAGCCTTCATTGGGGGACACAGGAAACCATGGGTGTATGCTGCTGGGACTAGCAGGTGACACTATGCAAATAAGAAAGTTGGCTCCTCCCACGTAGTATACACCCACTGACTGGAGCTGAGGAGATCAGTTTGTGTAAAAGCAGTACGAGGAGAAGCTTGAAATCTAGAACATTCCGGATCCATTGAAGTCTTAGAAAAGGGCGGGTGCTGTGTCCCCCAATGAAGGCTCCGAGAAAGAGATTTTACGGTGAGTACCCAAAATCTACTTTTCTCTATCGCTTCATTGGGGGACACAGGAAACAATGGGACGTCCTAAAGCAGTCCCCAAGGGTGGGAAGAAAGCGACCCGAAAACAGGGTTAGCAGAGACAAGATTCTGTGACCGAAAACTGGTCGTAGACCCCATAAAGAACCCCTACCCGGCCAGGGGCCGAAGTATAGGAGAAGAGTTAGAGTACTAGGGAGTACTAAGAACTAGTGTAAAATGCGTGTGCTGGGGAATAGGATGATCAGGGAGAAACTGCATCCTTTGAAATCTGTACCTAAGAAAGCTAAGGATCTAAGGCGACTGACAGCAATAGGTCGGCTAGGAGCAAAAACCCGACAGGCCATGGTACTACGCCTGAGAGAGTAAGAATGAGCGAAGAACTAGGGTACCTGGTAGAGGAAGGTGCCAGGTAAGTGGAGGCCAACGGAGCCTTGGGCCTTTACTGCCACCGGACAACTAAAAGGAAAACCGACTGCCTAAAAAAGTGCAGGGGAGACGAGATACTGTGAGGGGATTCCGCCATAGGGGAACTTGACCTGTTGATTACACAGCACCTGAGGGAAGTGATCTGACCCTAGTGGACGAAACAGCCTGCAGGCGGGAAGATGATACGGGAGATAAATCCCCTGTGTATAGAAGCGGTCTAGAGAACCTGTGAAGTCCGGAGAAAAAGGAGAAGGTTAAGGAGCCAAGGAAATCCAATAACCAATTACCTCTATGACCTGACAGACAGGAGAAGGGAGTCCGGGCATCTACAATGGCGTGGCTGGGAAAACTCGAACTCTGGACTCGGGTACTAGATGCCCCTTGAAGTGAATTACTGGAAAGAGAACCCCCTATAGGAGAGGGCTCTTGCGAATGAAAAAAAAGGAGCCCAAGACCTGGGAAGTATGACCTGTAATGGGAGAAGGAAAAACCCTTTCGAGGGGACTCAAGGAAGGGTTGGACTATGTGACCGGCCTAAGCGCTCGTCGACCAGAGTAGTGACGCCTATCCTTGGAAGGTGGCAAGGAAAAAACGGAGGAGTGACGGAAGAATGAGTAAAGTGTTATTATTATTACTATTATTATTATAAAACGCGTCACCACGTCACAACCCGAGGTGACGACGAAGGGAAAGAAATGACAGAATATGGGAGTTTAAATGATCTGGCAGGAACTCTGATTGAAAAGTGCAGAAATGAGACCAAGCGGTGGCGAGTGGTCGCGGAGTTTGGTATGGCGGGGACTTCGGAGAGATCTAGCATATCTCCAAGGGCCATCCAGAATGGCTACGAGAGGGGGAAAAGGAGGTAGACCCGGGACAGGGGAAATGAAGATCCCTCTTGGCCTGAAACTGAAGCAGGTCATGTCTAGGTGTTAGTGGAGATTGGCAGATTAGACGGGGACCACTCGCTGTAGTGTTGAGTGTTCGGGTGGAGACACCCAGTGGCCTGAGCATTCTGGGTTCCCTGAAGAATTCTGCTGCGGAAAGTAGACAGAATACAATTATATGAAACCTTACAGCTTGTCCGGAAGAGTGGGCCCAATGACTGGGCCGTCAGGATACTAGAAGTCCCTTGGTGAAGCTGGTCCTCCGTGGAATCAATACTGGTTAGACGATTCTGTGTCTGGTTCTTAACTTCATCTGTTGACTGTGAAGGGACTGAGGAAATCTGATCTCTATCTGAAAGAAAGAGAATGTAAGTAACGACCTATGGTTTTAAACCTATACAGTACCTGGCCGGAACCCTAGTGGAGGGCGCGGCCAAGGCTGGTCTAGGCCAAAGAATAGGCAGATACCAGAAGAACTATGAACCACCCGAGGAAGGTGGCAGGAAGTAAAATGGACAACATATTGGTTAGCAGATAGAGCTGCCCCTTGCTTACCTCATTTGAAAACCAAAATGACTGCTGCTTCAAGAAGCGATGCAGCCAACGTACGGTCAAGAGAGAAAAGCCCTACCTTGTGGCTACCTTAGATGAATGGGGCAAGGTAGGAGAAGGTCCCGGGCCACTGGGAAGCGACCGGATGAGAACTGCTGCTGCCGTGCTGCGTCATGAGGTCTGTGGTTGCTGCAGGGAGTGAATCACACGACCCTCCAGTCAGAAGGTCGCGTGTAACCTTACCTCGAGATCACGTTACACGCATGGTGTGAGGTAGGAGATGGATGCAGATCGCTGAAGAGTGAGTAAATAACTGCTGCAGAAAGAGAAGACAATGAACTGGCCAGAGGATTCTGGCTTACCTTCTGTTTTCCTGAATGGGTGGTCTGAAGTAGGAAAAAACCCCTGGGTCACTGGGAAGCAACCTAATGACCGTTGCTGCCGTACCACGTTAGGGGTCCATGGAGACCACAGTCCTCGCCTCAGTCGAAGATGAAGGAGATACATGACCCACTAGGTGAGGAAGACTGTTCGAGTCACTGGGTCGTGAGCAGAGCAACACATACTTGTTACAGTATCCAGCTTCTGGTCCGGAGAAACGCTAGCCTATTGGATAGCGGGCAGGATCATTGATCTTGAATACTGGCACTGAACGTGACAGCTGCTGGCGTGCCGCCTCATGGGGTAGTGTTGGATGGAGCACTCGCCTCAGTCGAAGATGAGCGGAAAAGTTGAACAAGGCACTCAAGCCTGTTGCTGTATCCGGCTTCTGGTGCTGATAAGTGCTGGCCCATAGGCAAGTGGGCAGGCTCATCAAATCACTCTCCCGCTGTAGTAGACAGGTGCCTACAGAAACACTGGCACACAGGATAGAGTGTACATTCTGGCAAGACTAGCGCACCGGATGGTGGGTAGGTGCATAGAGAAACACTGGATAGTGTATACTGGCACCCTGGAAGATGGACCGACATATAGAGACACTGGCACACGAGCAAGTGGACAGGTCTATGGAACTGTCAATCTGGATGGTGGACAGGTTGACAGAAAAGGTTATAGCACACTAAAACTGACAGGTGCAAGAAGAAACCAGACCCCCTAAACAGTGGGAGGGTTCACACAACACTATTACGGTGGTGTAGACAGGTGCGCATAAAAACCTAGTTACACTGAGTAGTGTAAGGGCTCGTGGAAAACACTGGTACACCAGAGTAAACAAATGCACGTAGAAACACTGGCCCACGGAATAGCGGGCAGGGTCCCCAAAGCACCTGGGTATTGGAGCACACAGGCATGACGCAGACATTGGCACTCTGGATAGTGGACAGGTACAGGGAAACGCTGGCACACGGGAGTAGGTCAGTGCATATAGAAACGCTGGCCCACTGGATAGTGGACAAGTACGAGGAAACACTAGCACACCGAAGAGGACTAGTACCTAAAGAACACTGGAACACTGGTGGCACTTGCACACTGGTGAAGACTGGTGTAGAGAGAAAGGCACCTACGGACTGTAACAGACAGGTAGCACGTAGAGACACTGACACGTAGGCTAGAGGATAGGCACATGGAAACACAGGGCGTAAACCTGGAACACACTGGAAGGCTGACAGGTTCACGGAGACACTGGAGCGTTCACGGAAAGGGCCATGTCATGGACCGCTGGGCAAGCAGCGTGTGTAGCGAAATATGGGTTTCTGACTGCTGGGTAGAGCGCCATAATCTATCCGTAACGTGACGGATAATCGGGCGCAAGAGCGATACTCTGGGAAGATTTAGAGTGCTGTAGAGACGTCCGTGATTAGAGCCACAGGCGTATAATACAGCTGGACACATAGGATCAGTGATTAGTGTTACAGGCGTATAATACCTGGGAGACAGAATGGCAAACTGACAGTGAACGCCCAGAATTCAGGAGCACATCTGTGCTAGGCAAGATGTGAGGAGAATGTCTGTGAATGTACATCACAAAAACAGGAGACAAAAAAATTGTGCGACATTCGGCTTCTTCCCAAAGCAGTACCATAGTGAATGGGCCTGCCCCTTCACAACCAGTACCATAGTGAATGGGCCTGCATCCTCACAAACAGTACCACAGTGAGTGGGCCTGCCACTTCCCAAACAGTACCATAGGGAATGGGCCTGCTTCCTCACAACCAGTACCATATTGAATGGACTTGTTTCTTCACAAATAGCACCACAGTGAATGGGCCTGCATGTTCAGAGACAGCAGTACCCTGGGAATGAGCCCTGAGAGAGATGACAGCCTGATGCCCGGGGCGCTGACTGACACTGAAGTCTGGGGAGCAGTGGACTAAACCCTGCCAGTGAGGGTGCGCTGGGGCCAACACTGCCTGCGGGTGGGCGCTATGTCGCAAACTTGCGGCGGTTCTGGGAAGGGGGGGACGCAGCGGCGCTAGGAGCGCTGACCCGGTCGGTGGATCGGGCCTGGTGGCGGCGCTGGCAGCGCTTACCCGGGTGTAGGCACAGGCGCGGCGGCGATAGCGGCGCTTACCCGGTCGGAGGCTCGGGTCCTGAGGCGGCTGCAGAGTCGACCTACCCGGGCGGGGAGTATCGGGCCTCGCGGCGGCAGCAGCGTCGCTTACCCGGAGGGAGGGGCCTGGTCCAGTGGAGGCACAGGAATGACGCGTGCCGGGGATTGGCGCCCGGAAATGACGACAGACACCGGGAGAGGACTGGGACCGCGCGAGAAAAAAGAGGCGGAAGATTTGAAAAGCCCACGCGCGCGGACAGAATTCCGGCTGGGGGCGTGGCCTGGAGAGGCGCGCGGACACTGAGGGGGCCGCAATGGAGCCGGGGCCTAAATTTTAAAAGTGGGCCACCGGAGGGGACGCCGGGCCGCAATGGAGCCGGGGGATAAATTTGAAAGTGGGCCACCGGAGGGGACGCCGGGCCGCAATGGAGCCGGGGGCTAAATTCTAAGGTAGGTCGCCGAAGCCAACTACAGAGGGGCCTGTGGAGGGGGCTCTAAGGGAGATGTAGGACCCCCTGACCCAAGTGGAGAAGGGGCTGTGGGGTTTCTATACCCGGGATCCCTCCCCATAACCCGGGACGGGGAAGAGGAGGGGGGAGTGAGTACTTATCGGAGGTCCCGGCTTGTCTTGAGGTGATCCTGGACCCATCCTGGAAGGCGAGCGAAGACATCTCGACGGTCGTCCCGGGCATAGTCGAGGGGAGACCGGAAGGGTACCTCTCCATCCTGGGTACGGTCTTCGTCCTCCTACCCCACAATCAGGCTCGGAAGCGAGAGAGTTTGGGGAGGGGGGCAAGGACTATCCACCTGTCCCTCTGTGCGGATGCCCCCCAAACCGTCTTGAAAGTGTTAGGGGGGTAGGGTCCTGCCAGACAGACACGGAGGACAACGGAAGTGGCGGACGGACCCCACTTCTGTGCGACCGGTCTCTATGTGGGAGAGCAGGGTGAGCGATTACACCCTGTCGCCCGACGAGCTGTGTCTGAAAAACAAAGGGAAAACATTAATAAAACACAACAATACAAACCTGAGGGGCTGAGAGCAGCCCCTGCGTGTCCAACCTCCTCGGACACTAAGCAAAAACTGATCTCCTCAGCTCCAGTCAGTGGGTGTATACTATGTGGGAGGAGCCAACTTTCTTATTTGCATAGTGTCACCTCCTAGTCCCAGCAGCATACACCCATGGTTTCCTGTGTCCTCCAATGAAGCGATAGAGAAAGATAGATTTTCAGCGTAGTTTCTCCTTGATGGAAAATGAACCTTGAAATGGTAGCCTCATTTTAACCAAAACCTGGTATTAATAATTGGACAATTTGAAGGACATGGCATTTGATTTACGAGTAATGCAACAACCTTTTCCCAGTTGATCAGTTTTAGACATCCTTAGACATCCTTAAAATTATTAAAATTATCATTAGTGATGACTAGATATGGGCGAATGCTAAAATATTCGGGTTCGGATTGTTCAAATCCAATAATTTGTACATTTGTGTATTCATACCGAATAACGAACCCAATCCAAGTCAATGGGAAACTCGAATAATTTTCCAGAGGACCTTAGAAATAGGCCTGCGAGGGCTGTAAAAATATTGCAATGGATGGAAAATTGTTGAAACTGAATGGCAACAGCATGCGGAAGATGCCTGAATGTATTTCTGACTCACATTTTATTTCTGAGAGTAATTTTGCCAAAGTATTACGCCACATTTATGGATAGTAGTGGTCACTCAGTTCAATGAGGTCACCTGAGGTCAGGTTACCTGCGATCATAGGTGGATGACAATGGGCAGCTCCAGCTGTGACCGCAAATAAGCTAAGTTACGTCACCACACATCGCTGTGACTCATTCTCTGCCTTAAGATCACAGCGGGTGGTCATATTCTATGCCCACGCGCTGTCACTTCAGATGTAGCAGAGCTGGAATCGATATGGGACCTCGTGTGGATTACATCAGACCTATGTGTTTTTGGGCTTATTAAAGGAGTGAAAGAGGGTGTTGTTTTTATCTTATTTTGTGTTTATTTATTTTCACTTACAGATTAGTAATGGGGGTAGGGTTTTCATAGACCCTGCCATTGCTAATCTAGGGCTTAGTGGCAGCTGTGAGCTGTTATTAACCCCTTATTAGCCTGATTGCCACCGCACCAGGGGAATCGGGAAGAATCGGGTAAAGTGCCAGGATTGTCACATCTAATGGATGTGACAATCCTGAGTGGCTGTGGGCTGCTATTGTTATAACGCGCCTGCTTTATTCTTATTTTCTTTATTTTTCCTTTTTTTATTTTTTATTTCTAAAGGTTCCGGATCATTATCCGGAGTTCCCTGAGAACTCCAGGCCCGGGTCCGGTACTCGGGTATTTTTAAAACCTCTCGGATTCTAAATTTTACAGTCCGGGTCTGTCCATCACTACTCAATAGACAAACAAAAAAAGTGCATAGTGTTCATGTTGTTGTGTAAACAGAAATATTATATGCAAAATTAAAAATCACATGCCATAAGGCAAGCAAAATCAAGAAATGCAAAAAACTAAATTATCGAGTAAATGTATTAAATATTAGTTGTATCCTAACTATAATTAAATTGTTGTACAATGTTTTTGTCCACTTTTCTTAGATAATAATCTTTTTTCTTATTTTCTCATAGGCACTTCATTCAGGGAAAATACCCAATCAAAGTCAACATCTAAGTCACTGAGCGGGTCGCGTGAAGTACCTCAAAATTTGCAGACCACCACAGGTATGGTTTTAGCATATACAGATCTCTAAATTATGGATAAAAAGAAAAAGAAACAATTAAAAATAATTTAACACAAACAGTCCCATTCTCACACCACATAAAAATACCCAATTAAAGAAAGCTGTCAAAGCTCTCATTGAGCCCAATAGTAGTCCTTGTGTCCAATCTATAAATCCAATGACTCAAGTTGCGCAAGGGCCTTAAATAGGTTACCACCTCTAACCTCTGATCTATGGCCTTTATAATTAAAGGGGTTATCCGGCTTATTTTGACTTTTCTTCATTATTACCCTATTGGGCTACATTGGGGCAGGTAAGTAGCTAGTGACCACTTACCTGCCCTGCTGTCAGCCTTTCTCCCCCGGCTCAGAGCGGTCATGTGACCGCTCCTGACGCGATTTTGCTGCTTCCGGTCATTTCATGTCAACATGGGCAGGACCATGTTGACATGCAAATCTGGAACAGCATGTTTCCGCCCTGCTGGGCGGGTACAGTGCGTGGAGTCCCCGCCCCTCTTCCCTGCACCCTCCCACACATTCCTCCGCACCCCGTACTCTCCCCACCCACGGTGTCACCGCCAGCACCAGGGCCCCTGCTCAGGATAGCAGGAGTGCCCGTGCAGTCTGTGTCCCGCTCCAGCCCCGCGGCTGCCTTCATTGCAGGCTCAGCAGCCTCTCACATTGCAGTGCAGGCAGCCGCGGGGATAACGAGCGCTGCCATCAGGATGTTAGATGACATCATTGCCTGCTGTGACAATCTTCGCTTCACTCCTGTCAGCGCTGTCAGTGCCTTCTATGCCGCTGCGTTCTCCCGTCACTAGCGGTGACGTCTCGGGCGATACTGCTGAGAACGCGGCGGGCATAGAAGTCAGGGACAGCGCTGACAAGAGTGAAGCGAAGATCGTCACCGCAGGTAATGATTTAATCTAACCTCCTGACAGCAGCGCTCGGCATCCCCTGCAGTGACCTGGGCTATTGATGTTAGCTCAGGTCACTGCATTACTCTCCCAGCCAATGAGGAACATTCTGTTCTTCATTGACTGGGACATTGACTATGGTATGGATTGTCATGGGACCCCCTTATTGGATTATGCTGGACCAGGATTTGTTTTTGTTTTGAATAGATTGGTGAATGAGGGATTGTTTTGAGGAGTGTTTTTTCAAATAAAACTTTTTTTTTTGTTGTCTATTTTTTTTTTTATTACTGACTGGGTTTGTCATGTCGGATATCTGATAGACGCGTGACATCACTAACCCTAGGGCTTGATGCCAGGTGACATTACACATTTGGCATCATCCCCATATATTACCCCGTTTGCCACTGCACCAGGGCACGGGATGAGTTGGGGCGAAGCACCAGGATTGGCACATCTAATGGATGTGCCACTTCTGGGGCGGCTGTGGCCTGCTAATTTTAGGCTGGGGAGTGTCCAATAACAGTGGGCCTCCCTAGTCTGAGAATACCAGACCACAGCTGTCTGCTTTACCTTGGCTGGTGATCCAATTTGGGGGGACCCCATGTTTTTTGTTTTAAATTATTTATTTCTTTGTCGCTCCATTGGGAGACCCAGACAATTGGGTGTATAGCTACTGCCTCCGGAGGCCACACAAAGTATTACACTTAAAAGTGTAAGGCCCCTCCCCTTCTGGCTATACACCCTCCCGTGGGATCACGGGCTCCTCAGTTTTCATGCTTTGTGCGAAGGAGGCACACATACACGCATAGCTCCACTGTTTAGTCAGCAGCAGCTGCTGACTATGTCGGATGGAAGAAAAGAGGGCCCATACTAGGGCCCCCAGCATGCTCCCTTCTCACCCCACTCTTTGTCGGCGGTGCTTGTTAAGGTTGAGGTACCCATTGCGGGTACGGAGGCTGGAGCCCACATGCTGCATCCTTCCCCATCCCCATTAGGGCTCTGGGTGAAGTGGGATTTTACCGGTCTCCAGGCACTGAGACCGTGCTCCATCCACAGCCCTGGAAAGCCTGCTGGAATGGAGCTGAGTATCGTCACGGACAGGCCCTGCGACGTCAAGGTACTCTGTGTCCCCGCACATATCGCGCGCACACCGCAGCGTTGCTGGGTGTGTTAGTGCGCCGGGGACAAAAGCGCTGCGCGCTGGTGCCAGTCCTACCTACAGCTTGGCTGAGAAGGGACATGTATTTGAAACTGCCGCGCGGCCGCCGCTGTCATTTTCGCAGCGGCGCGGCTGGGACTTGTGGTGCGCCGGGGACTTCCGCGCTGGCCGTGCATATATCACGGCCGCGCTTATTACTCGAGTCCCCGGCTTTTGCGGCCTAGTTTCGTTTCGTTCCCGCCCCCAGGCCTGCCAGTCAGGGGAAGGGCGGGACGCTGTGCAGAATGTCAGCACAGAGGGCTGGAGTCTGCTTTGCATTCTCCAGCCCTCACACTGGGCACAGTGGGACACCAGTTTCCCGCACTTTTTCTGAGGACGCCCACGGTCCGCCCCTCTTCAGAGGACGCCGGCAGCCATTCCTGCGTGCAGTCTGAGCTGGAGAGAGGAGACTGGGAGACCCAGACAAGGGATTCTGGTGCCCACACACCCGCTTTTCAGCGGGCGGTAAGCTGCCCTCAAGGGCTGACCCCCACTGGTGCCGAAGTGTATACTGTATTTTATGCTTGCAGCTTTACATTGCACTGTATGGTCGCTGGAGATTCTCTGCTATATACCCTCCTAGATTACTCAGAGGACACATCAGCATGTCGACCGCAAAAAGCAAAAGTGCCAAGGCACAGGCTTTCTATGCTGCTTGTACCGCTTGTGGGGCTGTTCTACCGGCAGGTTCCACTGACCCCCACTGTGTGCAGTGCTCGGCCCCTGTGGCACTTGCTCGGCCGGGGCCTCTGCTGGAGGTGACCCAGGCAGAACCTCCTGTGAATACTGTCCAGGTGACAGGGACGGAGTTTGCAGTCTTTGCTGATAGATTGTCTGCGACTATGACTAAGATTCTTGAAACATTGCAGTCTAGACCAGTAACTCAGGCCATGGACACTGTTAACTCATTGCTCCCTGGTCCCCCTCAGTTGGAAGCTCCTCAGATAGAGGAGACAGCTTCACAGCAGGAGAAATTCCATTTCAGGTATCCCAAGCGTAAATTAAGTGTATTTCTGGACCACTCTGACTTTAGAGACGCAATCCAGAAACATCACGCTTATCCGGATAAGCGTTTTTCCAAGCGGCTCAAGGACACACGTTATCCTTTTCCCCCGGACGTGGTTAAGGGCTGGACCCAGTGTCCCAAGGTGGATCCTCCGATCTCCAGGCTTGCAGCTAGATCCTTAGTTGCAGTGGAAGATGGGGCGGCACTTAAAAATGCCACTGACAGGCAGATGGAGCTCTGGTTGAAATCCATCTATGAAGCTATCGGCGCGTCGTTTGCTCCAGCATTCGCAGCCGTATGGGCACTCCAAGCTATTTCAGCTGGTCTTGCACAGATTGACACGGTCACACGTACATCTGCTCCGCAGGTGGCACCCTTAACCTCTCAAATGTCTGCTTTTGCGTCTTACGCGATTAATGCTGTCCTAGACTCTACGAGCCGTACGGCAGTGGCATCCGCCAACTCCGTCGTTTTACGCAGAGCCTTGTGGTTAAGAGAATGGAAGGCAGATTCTGCTTCCAAAAAGTGTTTAACCAGTTTGCCATTTTCTCGTGACCGTCTGTTTGGGGAGCGCTTAGATGAAATCATTAAACACTCCAAGGGTAAAGATTCATCTTTACCTCAACCCAGACAAAATAAACCCCAACAGAGGAGAGGACAGTCGGGGTTTCGGTCCTTTCGAGGCTCAGGCAGGTCCCAATTCTCCTCGTCCAAGAGGACTCAAAAGGATCAGAGGAGCTCAGATTCTTGGCGTACTCAGTCACGCCCAAAAAAGACAGCCGGAAGACCCGCTACCAAGGCGGCTTCCTCATGACTTTCGGCCCCCTCTCTCCGCATCCTCGGTCGGTGGCAGGCTCTCCCGCTTTGGCGACATTTGGCTGCCACAGGTCACAGACCGTTGGGTGAGAGACATTCTGTCTCACGGGTACAGGATAGAGTTCAGCTCTCGTCCTCCAACTCGCTTTTTCAGAACTTCTCCACCTCCCGACCGAGCCGAGGCTCTGCGGCTAGCGGTGTCCACTCTAAAAGCGGAAGGAGTGGTGACCCCCGTTCCTCTTCAGGAACAAGGTCACGGTTTTTACTCCAACTTGTTTGTGGTGCCAAAAAAGGACGGGTCATTCCGTCCCGTTCTGGATCTAAAACTGCTCAACAAGCACGTAAAAACCAGGCGGTTCCGGATGGAATCCCTTCGCTCCGTCATCGCCTCAATGTCTCAAGGAGATTTCCTAGCATCTATAGACATCAGGGATGCTTATCTCCACGTGCCGATTGCTCCAGAGCACCAGCGTTTTCTACGCTCTGTTCTAGGAGACGAACACCTTCAGTTCGTAGCTCTGCCTTTCGGGCTGGCGACAGCTCCACGTGTCTTCACCAAAGTCATGGCAGCAGTAGTAGCAGTCCTGCACTCTCAAGGTCACTCTGTGATCCCGTATTTGGACGATCTACTGGTCAAGGCACCCTCTCAAGAGGCATGCCAACACAGCCTGAACGTTGCGCTGGAGACTCTCCAGAGTTTCGGGTGGATCATCAACTTTTCAAAGTCAAATCTGACTCCGACCCAATCGCTAACATACCTTGGCATGGAGTTTCATACTCTCTCAGCGATAGTGAAGCTTCCGCTGGACAGACAGGAGTGCAATCTCTCCTTCAAGGCCAGTCTCACCCCTTGAGACGCCTCATGCACTTCCTAGGGAAGATGGTAGCAGCAATGGAAGCAGTCCCTTTCGCGCAGTTTCATCTCCGTCCACTACAATGGGACATTCTCCGCCAATGGGACGGGAAGTCGACATCCCTCGACAGAGACGTCTCCCTTTCTCAGGCGGCCAAGGAATCTCTTCGGTGGTGGCTTCTTCCCACCGTTTTGTCGAAAGGAAAGTCCTTTCTACCCCCATCCTGGGAGGTAGTCACGACAGACGCGAGTCTTTCAGGGTGGGGAGCAGTGTTTCTCCATCACAGGGCTCAAGGGACGTGGACTCAGGAAGAGTCCACCCTTCAGATCAATGTTCTAGAAATCAGAGCAGTGTATCTTGCCCTACAAGCCTTCCAGCAGTGGCTGGAAGGCAAGCAGATCCGAATTCAGTCGGACAACTCTACAGCGGTAGCGTACATCAACCACCAAGGTGGAACACGCAGTCGGCAAGCCTTCCAGGAAGTCCGACGGATTCTGACGTGGGTGGAAGACACGGCTTCCACCATTTCCGCAGTTCACATCCCAGGCGTGGAAAACTGGGAAGCAGACTTCCTCAGTCGCCAAGGTATGGACGCAGGGGAATGGTCCCTTCACCCGGACGTGTTTCAGGAGATCTGTCGCCGCTGGGGGATGCCGGACGTCGACCTGATGGCGTCACGGCACAACAACAAGGTCCCGGCTTTCATGGCACGGTCTCACGATCACCGAGCTCTGGCGGCAGACGCCTTAGTTCAAGATTGGTCGCAATTCCGGCTACCTTATGTGTTCCCACCTCTGGCATTGTTACCCAGAGTGCTGCGCAAGATCAGGGCCGACTGCCGTCGCGCCATCCTCGTCGCTCCAGACTGGCCGAGGAGATCGTGGTACCCAGATCTGTGGCACCTCACGGTAGGCCAACCATGGGCACTACCAGAACGACCAGACTTGCTATCTCAAGGGCCGTTTTTCCACCTGAATTCTGCGGCCCTGAACCTGACTGTGTGGCCATTGAGTCCTGGATCCTAGCGTCTTCAGGATTATCTCGAAAGGTTATTTCCACCATGAGACAGGCTAGAAAACCATCCTCCGCCAAGATCTACCACAGGACGTGGAAGATATTCTTATCTTGGTGCGCAGCTCAGGGAGTTTCTCCCTGGCCTTTTGCATTGCCTACTTTTCTTTCCTTCCTGCAATCCGGGTTGGAAAAAGGTTTGTCGCTCAGTTCCCTTAAAGGACAAGTCTCAGCGCTATCTGTATTTTTTCAGAGACGCCTAGCACGACTTACTCAGGTACGCACGTTCCTGCAAGGAGTGTGTCAAATCGTCCCTCCTTACAAGCGGCCGTTAGAGCCCTGGGATCTGAACAAGGTTCTAATTGCCCTCCAGAAGCCGCCTTTCGAGCCTATGAAGGATGTTTCCCTTTCTCGTCTTTCACAGAAAGTGGCCTTTCTAGTAGCGGTCACGTCTCTTCGGAGAGTGTCCGAGCTAGCGGCGCTGTCATGCAAATCTCCCTTCCTGGTTTTTCACCAGGACAAGGTGGTTCTACGTCCGATTCCTGAGTTTCTCCCTAAGGTGGTATCCCCCTTTCATCTCAATCAGGATATCACATTACCTTCCTTGTGTCCTCATCCAGTTCATCAATTTGAGAGAGGTTTGCATTTGTTGGATCTGGTCAGAGCACTCAGGATCTATATTTCCCGCACGGCGCCCTTACGCCGCTCGGATGCACTCTTTGTCCTTGTCGCTGGTCAGCGTAAAGGGTCGCAAGCTTCCAAATCCACCCTGGCTCGGTGGATCAAGGAACCAATTCTTGAAGCCTACCGTTCTGCGGGGCTTCCGGTTCCTTCAGGGCTGAAGGCCCATTCTACCAGAGCCGTGGGTGCGTCCTTGGCATTGCGCCTCCAGGCTACGGCTCAGCAGGTGTGCCAGGCGGCTACCTGGTCGAGTCTGCACACCTTTACCAAGCATTATCAGGTACATACCTACGCTTCGGCGGACGCCAGCCTAGGTAGACAAGTCCTTCAGGCGGTGGTTGCCCACCTGTAGGACAGGGCTGTTGACGGCCCTATCACGAGGTATTCTTTTACCCACCCAGGGACTGCTTTTGGACGTCCCAATTGTCTGGGTCTCCCAATGGAGCGACAAAGAAGAAGGGAATTTTGTTTACTTACCGTAAATTCCTTTTCTTCTAGCTCCAATTGGGAGACCCAGCACCCGCCCTGTTTTCTTAGGGATTTTTGTTTTTTTCAGGTACACATGTTGTTCATGTTGAACGGTTTCAGTTCTCCGATGTTTCTTCGGGTTGAATTTGTCTTTAAACCTGTTATTGGCTTTCCTCCTTCTTGCTTTTGCACTAAAACTGAGGAGCCCGTGATCCCACGGGAGGGTGTATAGCCAGAAGGGGAGGGGCCTTACACTTTTAAGTGTAATACTTTGTGTGGCCTCCGGAGGCAGTAGCTATACACCCAATTGTCTGGGTCTCCCAATTGGAGCTAGAAGAAAAGGAATTTACGGTAAGTAAACAAAATTCCCTTCTTAATTTAAAATAACAGCGTGGGGTGCCCTCTGTTTTAGATTACCAGCCAAGCTGAAGCTGCCAGCTGTGGATTGCAGGCTGCAGCCATCTGCTTTACCCTAGCTGGCTACAAAAGTATGGGGGACCCATTGTCGTTTGGTTTTTTTTAAATTATTTTTTATTTATATTTTGGATAAATACAAGGCTAAACACACTTTAGTGCCACAAGAAAGTCACTAAAGGGTGCCAGCTTAGAATATGCAGGGGGGTAGGACATTATATGTCTTTCTCATCTATCTATCTATCTCTCTGTCTATCCCTCTGTTCATTCATTCATCCCTCTATCTCTCTGTCTCTATATCTATCTATCTATTCATCTCTATATCTACTCATCTATTTATCTTTCTTGCTGCTTCTGTTTTTTGCGGTCCGCAAAAAAAACGTAAGGCACACGGATGACACACGAATGTATCTGTGAAAAAATTGGCCATTTTTTGCGGACCACAAAAACGGAACGGTCATGTGAATGTAGCCTACATGTGTTCCCTATGGGGGTAGGGGTCGGTACAGAACGATGGTGAGGGGGAGGTCGGTACAGAGCGCCGTGTGTGTGTGTATGCTAGAGAGATAACAGATCAGGTGCTGGGGTAGAATACTGACAGGGAATGTGTGTGCAGGGGGCAGGCAGGGGACGGGGCTGGACACTGAGGCCGGGCAGTGCCAGCTCTAACTGAGGTTTTGCACAGGAAGTGGTCAGTTTGCTAGAGCAAAATGTAAACAAAGAATATATATATGGTACTGGAAAACAGCACAAAATTTCCATGTGCGGAAAAATTACAAAAAAGTGTGATTGGACAATGGTTTATGGGGTACTTTATTCACCGTGTTCACTGTATGGTAAAACTAATGGGTGGGTGTGATACTTCAGGTTGGTATGAGTTTGTTGATACCAAACATGTTTAGGTTTACTTTTATCTAAGGGGTTAAAAAAAGGTTTGTCCAAAAAATTGGAGCACTTTCTGCAGCATTTTCTGCAACTTGTAGTGTTCTCATTTTTCGGGATATGGGGCTCACTGATGGCTTATTTGTTTGCATTTTTAGCTGTACCATTTTTGCGCAGATGCTACGTTTTGACTCCCTGGTATTGCATTTTGCTGAAAATTTGCGAAGACCAAAAAACGTAACTTTGCCAGTTGGATTTTTTTTTACGGCTACACCATCTACCGATCTAATTGATTCATTTTATATTTTGATAGACTGGGCATTTCTTAACTCTGCAGTACCAAATGAGTGTATAATTTTTATTTTTTTAACCCTTTGATTTTTAGTGGGGCGAATGGAGAATGATTTAAACTTTTAGTTGTTTTTTTAATTCTATAAAACTTTTTTTTTACTTTTTTTTATTTCAATAGTCTCTCTAGTGGTAAGGATTAGCCGTCTGCTTGCTTGTTCAATTCTGCTGATCAGAGCGGCAGAGCTCTGATCAGCTGAAATGCTGCTGTCTTGTTAAAGCCAGCCGGCTGTAACAGGATGTGAGTCATGATAGCGACAGGAGTCATCACATAACCCTGTGCTACCATGGCAACCATCGGCTTCCCATGATCGCGTTACGGGGCCTCCGATGGCGGTGTAGAAAGGCAATTGGAATAGTCATGGGCCTTCGTGTGGATTACATAAGACCTGAGTGTTTTTGGGGTTAATAAAGGAGTGAAAGAGGGTGTTGTTTTTATCTTATTTTGTGTTTGTGTTTATTTATCTTCACTTCCAGATTAGTAATGGGGGAAGGGTTTTCATAGACCCTGCCATTGCTAATCTAGGGCTTAGTGGCAGATGTGAGCTGTTATTAACCCCTTATTAGCCTGATTGCCACCGCACCAGGGGAATCAGGAAGAATCGGGTAAAGTGCCAGGATTGTCACATCTAATGGATGTGACAATCCTGAGTGGCTGTGGGCTGCTATTATTATAACGCGCCTGCTTTATTCCTCTTTTCTTTATTTTTCCATTTTTTATTTCCAAAGGTTCCGGATCATTATCCGGAGTTCTCTGAGAACTCCAGGCCCGGGTCCGGTACTCGGGTATTTTTATAACCTCTCGGATTCTAAATTTTACAGTCCGGGTCTGTCCATCACTAATCAATAGACAAACAAAAAAAGTGCAGTGTTGTGTAAACAGAAATATTATATGAAAAATTAAAAATGACATGCCATAAGGCAAGCAAAATCAAGAAATGCAAAAAACTAAATTATTGAGTAAATGTATTAAATATTAGTTGTATCCTAACTATAATTAAATTGTACAATGTTTTTCTCCACTTTTCTTAGATAATAATAGTTTTTCTTATTTTCTCATAGGCACTTCATTCAGGGAAAAGACCCAATCAAAGTCAACATCTAAGTCACTGAGCGGGTCGCGTGAAGTACCTCAAAATTTGCAGACCACCTCAGGTATGATTTTAGCATATACAGATCTCTAAATTATGGATAAAAAGAAAAAGAAACAATTAAAAATAATTTAACACAAACAGTCCCATTCTCACACCACATAAAAATACCCAATTAAAGAAAGCAGTCAAAGCTCTCATTGAGCCCAATAGGAGTCCTTGTGTCCAATCTATAAATCCAATGACTCAAGTTGCGCAAGGGCCTTAAATAGGTTACCACCTCTAACCTCTGATCTATGGCCTTTATAATTAAAGGGGTTATCCGGCTTATTTTGACTTTTCTTCATTATTACCCTTTTGGGCTACATTGGGGCAGGTAAGTAGCTAGTGATCACTTACCTGCCCTGCTGTCAGCCTTTCTCCCCCGGCTCAGAGCGGTCATGTGACCGCTCCTGCCGCGATTTTGCTGCTTCCGGTCATTTCATGTCAACATGGGCAGGACCATGTTAACATGCAAATCTGGAACAGCATGTTGCCGCCCTGCGTGAATTCCCCGCCCCTCTTCCCTGCACCCTCCCACACATTCCTCCGCACCCCGTACTCTCCCCGCCCACGGTGTCACCGCCAGCACCAGGCCCCCGCGGGGATATCGAGCACTGCCATCAGGATGTTAGATGACATCATTGCCTGCTGTGACAATCTTCGCTTCACTCCTGTCAGCGCTGTCAGTGCCTTCTATGCCGCTGCGTTCTCACGTCACTAGCGGTGACATCTCGGGCGATACTGCTGAGAACGCGGCGGGCATAGAAGTCAGGGACAGCGCTGACAGGAGTGAAGCGAAGATCGTCACCGCAGGTAATGATTTCATCTAACCTCCTGACAGCAGCGCTCGGCATCCCCTGCAGTGACCTGGGCTATTGATGTTAGCTCAGGTCACTGCATTACTCTCCCAGCCAATGAGGAACATTCTGTTCTTCATTGACTGGGACATTGACTATGGTATGGATTGTCATGAGACCCCCTTATTGGATTATGCTGGACCAGGATTTGTTTTTCTTTTGAATAAATTGGTGAATGAGGGAATGTTTTGAGGAGTGTTTTTTCAAATAACACTTTTTTTTTTGTTGTCTATTTTTTTTTTATTACTGACTGGGTTTGTCATGTCGGATATCTGATAGACGCGTGACATCACTAACCCCAGGGCTTGATGCCAGGTGACATTACACATCTGGCATCAACCCCATATATTACCCCGTTTGCCACCGCACCAGGGCACGGGATGAGTTGGGGTGAAGCACCAGGATTGGCACATCTAATGGATGTGCCAATTCTGGGGCGGCTGTGGCCTTCTATTTTTAGGCTGGGGAGTGTCCAATAACAGTGGGCCTCCCTAGTCTGAGAATACCAGACCACAGCTGTCTGCTTTACCTTGGCTGGTGATCCAATTTGGGGGGACCCCATGTTTTTTGTTTTAAATTATTTATTTAATTTAAAATAACAGCGTGGGGTGCCCTCTGTTTTAGATTACCAGCCAAGCTGAAGCTGCCAGCTGTGGTTTGCAGGTTGCAGCCATCTGCTTTACCCTAGCTGGCTACAAAAGTATGGGGGACCCATTGTCGTTTGGTTTTTTTAAATTATTTTTTATTTATTTTTTTGATAAATACAAGGCTAAGCACACTTTCGTGCCACATGAAAGTCACTAAAGGGTGCCAGCTTAGAATATGCAGGGGGGTAGGACATTATATGTCTTTCTCATCTATCTATCTATCTATTTATCTATCTGTCTATCCCTCTGTTCATTCATTCATCCCTCTATCTCTCTGTCTCTATATCTATCTATTCATCTCTATATCTACTCATCTATTTATCTTTCTTGCTGCTTCCGCTTTTTTGCGGTCCGCAAAAAAAACGGAAGGCACACGGATGACACACAGATGTATCCGTGAAAAAATTGGCCATTTTTTGCCGACCGCAAAAACGGAACGGTCATGTGAATGTAGCCTACATGTGTTCCCTATGGGGGTAGGGGTCGGTACAGAACGATGGTGAGGGGGAGGTCGGTACAGAGCGCCGTGTGTGTATGTGTGTGTGGGGGAGGGTTGCAGAGCCTGATGTGTGTGGCGCAGAGCCCGATGTGTATGTGTGTGTGTGTGTGTATGTGTGTGTGTGTTTGGCACAGAGCCCGATGTGGGGCTGTTATTTTCATTGCTAGAGTGATAACAGATCAGTTGCTGGGGTAGAATACTGACAGGGAATGTGTGTGCAAGGGGCGGGCAGGGGACGGGGCTGGACCCTGAGGCCGGGCAGTGCCAGCTCTAACTGAGGTTTTGCACAGGAAGTGGTCAGTTTGCTAGAGCAAAATGTAAACAAAGAACTGCAGAGAATAAAGGGATAATTCAAGTGGAACAAAAGTTAGAAAACAAAAAATAACAATATAGGGGTGTTTTATATGACAATACAGCACAGATAAACTCAACATTTTTTGGTAAGCTAATGTCGGACAACTCCTTTAATTTGCTTGAGTCAGATTTATGGTACAATTGGAAATGTTTTGGTAGGGTTTTTGGGTGTTCCGTCTCATGCAGAGTCTTTGTTTTCTCAATGTCCCTGATGTGCTCACGGACTCCCACCTTTAACCCCCTAACCCCTGGACGATTTTTCCGTTTTTGTTTTTTGCTCCCCTTTTCTTTGTCGCTCCATTGGGAGACCCAGACAATTGGGTGTATAGCTTCTGCCTCCGGAGGCCACACAAAGTATTACACTTTAAAAAGTGTAACCCCTCCCCTCTGCCTATACACCCTCCCGTGCATCACGGGCTCCTCAGTTTTATGCTTTGTGTGGAAGGAGGCACACATCCACTCATGAATTCTCAGATTAGTTATATCGGTTGGAAGAAAAGTGGGCCCCCACGGGGCCCCCGGCATGTTCCCTTCTCACCCCACTAAGTCGGCGGTGCTGTTAAGGTTGAGGTACCCATTGCGGGTACAAAGGCCGGAGCCTCATGCCGTCTCCTTCACCATCCCTTAGCGGCTCTGGGAGAAGTGGGATCCTGAGCGGTCATCCATCCACTGGGACCGTGCTCCCTCCGCAGCCCCTGTGGGAATCTGTCGGACAGGAGTTTATTTATCCTCAGGGACCGGGCCCTGCATCACTAAGGTACTCTGTATCCCCATGGGGGATTTGCATGATGCGCCTTCATCCCGGACGCTGCAGCAGCTGCTTATTTGTGACGGCCGGCGGACTTCCGCGCCGACCGCGCCTGTTTGTCGGCCGCGGTCTTAAATTTAGTCCCCGGCTTCAATTGCGGCCTAGTAGCAAAACTCACGCCCCCGGGCCTGTCTATCAGGGGTAAGGGCGGGACGGCCGGCCTGACGTCGGCTGTGAGGGCCGGAACATCCTGTATGTTTCCTCCCCCCTCACTGATCACTGTGGGGACTCCAGATTCCCGCACTTTTTCTAACGCCGCCCACGGCTCCACTCCTCCCCTGAGAGCTCCGGCAGCCATTTCTTTGGCATTCTGCCTGTGGAGGATTTCCTGGGAAGAGTTCTGCAACGCTGGGAGACCTAAGGCAGGGAATCTGGAGGACACACACTCCGCTTTTTAGCGGTCGGTAAGCCACACCGGTCACCCGGTGCTGGTCCCCTTAGGGTGCCGGAATAGATACTATATATATATTTATATATTTCTGTTCGGTCGGGCTGTATACCCTTCCCATATACCCTCAGTGATCACTCTCCTAGGAGACAACAGCATGTTGTCCACAAGGAGCAAGGGTGCCTGTACCTCTTGTGCGGCTAAGTTTCCTGCGGGTTCCACCTACCCTCACTGTGAGCAATGCTCAACCTCTGTTTTGCTTCCTCAACCCGAGCCTCGGTCACTAGTGGGCCCCTCGGCTCAGGTAGAACCCCTTGCTCCCCCTGTCCAGGCGGCAGGGACAGAGTTTGCAGTTTTTGCTGAAAAACTCTCTGAGTCACTCTCACAATCCATGGCTCAGTCTATGGACAAATGGTCTGCCAAGCTGCTTGAAGCTTTGCAGTCCAGACCGGTCCTTACACAAGCCCCGGGCCCTGTTGGATCTTCACCTCCAGGCCCCTCTCTGTCCGCGCCGCAGCACGTTCCCAGGGGTGGCCCTAGGTCTCACGTGGAGGACTCCGGCCCGGACCACAGTCCCAGACCGGCTAAGCGGGCCCGCTGGGAATCTTCCCCGACTTCTTCACGCTGCTCGGGTTCCCAGCGTGAGGACTCTCTGGAGGACGAGGCGGACGTCGCAGCTCAGGGCTCTGACACTGACGTTGCTCTCAATCTTGATACACCTGAAGGGGACGCCATAGTAAATGACCTTATCTCGTCCATCAACCAGGTGTTAGATATCTCTCCCCCGCCGCCACCGGTAGAGGAGTCGACTTCTCAGCAGGAGAAACACCAGTTTCGGTTCCCTAAACGTACACGGAGTGCGTTTTTTGATCACTCTAACTTCAGAGATGCTGTCCAGAAGCCCAGAGCGGTTCCGGACAAGCGCTTTACTAAGCGCCTTACTGACACACGTTACCCCTTCCCCTCTGACGTGGTTAAGGGTTGGGCTCAATGTCCCAAGGTGGATCCCCCAGTCTCTAGATTGGCGGCTAGATCTGTGGTATCGGTTGCAGATGGATCATCGCTAAAGGATGCCACTGACAGGCAGATAGAGCTCCTGGTAAAATCCATCTATGACGCCACAGGCGCGTCTTTTGCCCCGGCCTTTGCAGCCGTGTGGGCACTACAAGCTATCTCAGCTTGTCTGGCTGAGATTAATGCGGTCACACGTAATTCTGCTCCGCAGGTTGCGTCTTTGACTTCTCAGGCGTCAGCTTTTTCTTCCTACGCCATGAACGCAGTTTTAGACTCTGCTAGCCGTACAGCGGTGGCATCCGCTAACTCTGTGGCAGTCCGCAGGGCCATGTGGCTGCGCGAATGGAAGGCAGACTCTGCTTCCAAGAGGTTCTTAACCGGTTTGCCGTTTGCTGGCGACCGCTTGTTTGGTGAACGATTGGATGAGATTATTAAGGAATCCAAGGGAAAGGACTCCTCCTTACCCCAGTCCAAACCAAAGAGACCTCAGCAACGGAAAATACAATCGAGGTTTCGGTCCTTTCGTCCCTCCGCCAAGCCCCAATCCTCTTCGTCCAGCAGGCCGGAGAAAGGCCAGAGGAACTCCTATGCGTGGCGGTCCAAGTCACGCCCCCAAAAGGCCGCAGGAGGCACTGCTTCCAAGGCGGCCTCCTCATGACACTCGGCATCCCCGAACCGCATCCTCGGTCGGAGGCAGGCTCTCCCGCTTTTGCGACACCTGGTGGCCACATGTTCAAGACCGATGGGTGAGAGACATTCTGTCTCACGGTTACAGGATAGAGTTCAGCTCTCGTCCCCCGACTCGTTTCTTCAGAACATCTCCGCCCCCCCGAGCGAGCCGATGCTCTTTTTCAGGCGGTGAACGCTCTGAAGACAGAAGGAGTTGTGATCCCTGTTCCCCTTCAGGAACATGGTCGCGGCTTTTACTCCAACTTGTTTGTGGTGCCAAAGAAGGACGGCTCGTTCCGTCCCGTTCTGGACCTCAAACTGCTCAACAGACATGTGAGCACCAGACGGTTTCGGATGGAGTCTCTCCGCTCTGTCATCGCTTCGATGTCACAAGGAGACTTCCTAGCATCGATCGACATCAAGGATGCTTATCTCCATGTGCCGATCGCACCCGAACATCAACGCTTTTTGCGTTTCGCCATCGGGGACGAACACCTTCAGTTCGTGGCATTGCCTTTCGGCCTGGCGACAGCCCCACGGGTGTTCACCAAGGTCATGGCATCTGTTGTGGCGGTCCTACACTCTCAGGGCCACTCGGTGATTCCCTACTTAGACGATCTTCTGGTCAGGGCACCCTCTCAGATGGCGTGTGAAAACAGCCTTTCCGTCGCTCTGGCGACTCTCCAGCAGTTCGGGTGGATCATCAACTTCCCAAAATCCAAGTTGACACCGACCCAATCACTGACGTACCTTGGGATGGAGTTTCATACTCAGTCAGCAGTAGTCATGCTACCGCTGGACAAGCAGCTTTCGCTGCAGGCAGGGGTGCAATCTCTTCTTCGGGGTCAGTCACACCCCTTGAGGCGCCTCATGCACTTCCTGGGGAAGATGGTGGCAGCGATGGAGGCAGTGCCCTTCGCGCAATTCCATCTGCGGCCACTCCAGTGGGACATTCTCCGCAAATGGGACAGGAGGTCGACTTCACTCGACAGGAACGTCTCTCTTTCCCTTGCAACCAAGACGTCACTTCAGTGGTGGCTCCTTCCCAACTCTCTATCGCAGGGAAAATCCTTCCTACCCCCCACCTGGGCTGTGGTCACGACGGACGCGAGCCTGTCAGGGTGGGGGGCGGTTTTTCTCCACCACAGGGCTCAGGGAACCTGGACTCCGATAGAGTCATCCCTTCAGATCAATATTCTGGAGATAAGGGCAGTGTATCTAGCCCTATTGGCCTTTCATCGGTGGCTGGAGGGCAGGCAGATCCGGATCCAGTCGGACAACGCCACTGCCGTCGCATACATCAACCACCAAGGCGGCACTCGCAGTCGTCAAGCCTTCCAGGAAGTCCGACGAATTCTGCAGTGGGTGGAAGCCACAGCTTCCACCATCTCCGCAGTTCACATCCCGGGCGTAGAAAACTGGGAAGCAGATTTTCTCAGCCGACAGGGCATGGACGCGGGGGAATGGTCTCTTCACCCAGACGTGTTTCGAGAGATCTGTCGCCGCTGGGGAACGCCGGACGTCGATCTCATGGCGTCACGGCACAACAACAAAGTCCCGGCATTCATGGCCCGGTCTCAAGATCACAGAGCTCTGGCGGCGGACGCATTAGTTCAGGATTGGTCGCAGTTTCGACTGCCCTATGTATTTCCTCCTCTGGCGATGCTGCCCAGAGTGCTGCGCAATGTCGTCGCGCCATTCTCGTCGCCCCAGATTGGCCGAGGCGGTCGTGGTACCCGGATCTGTGGCATCTCACGGTGGGTCAACCGTGGGCGCTCCCAGACCGCCCAGACTTGCTGTCTCAAGGACCGTTTTTCCATCTGAATTCTGCGGCCCTCAACCTGACTGTGTGGCCATTGAGTCCTGGCTCCTAGCGTCCTCAGGGTTATCTCAAGATGTCATTGCCACTATGAGACAGGCCAGGAAACCAACGTCCGCCAAGATCTATCACAGGTCTTGGAGGATCTTCTTATCCTGGTGCTCTGATAAGGGTTTTTCTCCCTGGCCCTTTGCCTTACCCACTTTTCTTTCATTCCTTCAATCCGGAATGGACAAGGGTTTGTCTCTCGGCTCTCTCAAGGGACAAGTATCGGCGCTATCCGTATTTTTTCAAAAGCGTCTAGCCAGGCTTCCGCAGGTCCGCACGTTCCTGCAGGGAGTTTGCCACATAGTCCCACCTTACAAGCGTCCGCTGGAACCCTGGGATCTTAACAGGGTGCTAACGGCTCTTCAGTAACCACCTTTCGAGCCGCTGCGGGATGTCTCTTTATCACGTCTTTCGCAGAAGGTGTCATTTCTAGTGGCAGTTACATCGCTCCGTAGAGTGTCGGAGCTGGCAGCGCTGTCATGCAAAGCCCCCTTCCTGGTTTTTCACCAGGATAAGGTGGTTCTGCGTCCGGTCCCGGAATTTCTCCCTAAGGTAGTATCCCCTTTTCATCTCAATCAGGATATCTCCTTACCTTCATTTTGCCCTCATCCAGTTCACCAATGTGAAAAGGATTTGCACTCGTTAGATCTGGTGAGAGCTCTCCGGCTCTACGTGTCTCGCACGGCGCCCCTGCGCCGTTCGGATGCGCTCTTTGTCCTTGTCGCTGGCCAGCGTAAGGGTTCGCAGGCTTCCAAGTCAACCTTGGCTCGGTGGATCAAGGAACCGATTCTTGAAGCCTACCGTTCTTCTGGGCTTCCGCTTCCTTTGGGGCTGAAAGCCCATTCTACCAGAGCCGTGGGTGCGTCCTGGGCATTGCGGCACCGGGCTACGGCTCAGCAGGTGTGTCAGGCAGCTACCTGGTCTAGTCTGCACACTTTCACGAAACACTATCAGGTGCATACCTATGCTTCGGCAGACGCCAGTCTAGGTAGGCGAGTCCTTCAGGCGGCGGTTGCCCACCTGTAAGAGGGGGTCGTTTTCGGCTCTTTTTATCGAGGTATTCTTTTACCCACCCAGGGACTGCTTTTGGACGTCCCAATTGTCTGGGTCTCCCAATGGAGCGACAAAGAAGAAGGGAATTTTGTTTACTTACCGTAAATTCCTTTTCTTCTAGCTCCTATTGGGAGACCCAGCACCCGCCCCTGTTCCCTTCGGGCTGTTTGTTCTTTTGTGTACACATGTTGTTCATGTTGAATTGTTCTTTTGGTTCATGGTTTTCAGTTCTCCGAACATCCTTCGGATTGAATTTACCTTAGACCAATTTATAAGTTTTCTCCTTCCTGCTTTTGCACCAAAACTGAGGAGCCCGTGATGCACGGGAGGGTGTATAGGCAGAGGGGAGGGGTTACACTTTTTAAAGTGTAATACTTTGTGTGGCCTCCGGAGGCAGAAGCTATACACCCAATTGTCTGGGTCTCCCAATGGGAGCTAGAAGAAAAGGAATTTACGGTAAGTAAACAAAATTCCCTTCTTTCCGAGAGTCGTAGCTTTTTTATTTTTCCCGTCAATCTTGCTATAAGAAGGCTTGTTTTTTGCAGGACGTATTGGTCTTTTAAGTGAAACCATGAGTTTTACCATATATGGTACTGGAAAACAGCACAAAATTTCCACGTGCGGAAAAATTACAAAAAAGTGTGATTGGACAATGGTTTATGGGGTACTTTATTCACCGTGTTCACTGTATGGTAAAACTGATGGGTGGGTGTGATACTTCAGGTTGGTATGAGTTCGTTGATACCAAACATGTTTAGGTTTACTTTTATATAAGGGGTTAAAAAAAGGTTTGTCCAAAAAATTGGAGCACTTTCTGCAACTTGTAGTGTTCTCATTTTTCGGGATATGGGGCTCACTGATGGCTTATTTGTTTGCATTTGTAGCTGTACCATTTTTGCGCAGATGCTACGTTTTGACTCCCTGGTATTGCATTTTGCTGAAAATTTGCGAAGACCAAAAAACGTAACTTTGCCAGTTGGATTTTTTTTTACGGCTACGCCATCTACCGATCTAATTGATTCATTTTATATTTTGATAGACTGGGCATTTCTGAACTCTGCGATACCAAATGAGTGTATATTTTTTACTTTTTTAACCCTTTGATTTTTAGTGGGGCGAATGGAGAATGATTTAAACTTTTAGTTGTTTTTTTAATTCTATAAAACTTTTTTTTTACTTTTTTTATTTTAATAGTTTCTCTAGGGGTAAGGATTAGCCGTCTGATCGCTTGTTCATTTCTGCTGATCAGAGCGGCAGAGCTCTGATCAGCTGAAATGCTGCTGTCCTTTTAAAGCCAGCCGGCTGTAACAGGATGTGAGTCATGATAGCGACAGGAGTCATCACATAACCCTGTGCTACCATGGCAACCATCGGCTTCCTATGATAGCGTTACGGGGCCTCCTATGGCGGTGTAGAAAGGCAATTGGAATAGTCATGGGCCCTCGTGTGGATTTCCACAGACCTGCGTGTTTTTGGGGTTAATAAAGGAGTGAAATAGGGTATTGTTTTTATCTTATTTTGTGTTTGTGTTTATTTCTTTTCACTTCCAGATTAGTGATGGGGGTAGGGTTTTCATAGACCCTGCCATTACTAATCTAGAGCTTAGTGGCAGCTGTGAGCTGTTATTAATCCCTTATTAGCCTGATTGCCACCGCACCAGTGCAATCGGGAAGAGCCGGGTAAAGTGCCAGGATTGTCAAATATAATGGATGTGACAATCCTGGGTGGCTGTGGGCTGCTATTGTTATAACGCGCCTGCTTTAATCTTATTTTATTTAATTTCCCTTTATTTATTTTTTATTTCCAAAGGTTCCGGATCATTATCCGGAGTTCCCTGAGAACTCCAGGCCCGGGTCCGGTACTCGGGTATTTTTAAAATCGCTCGGATCCTAAATTTTACAGTCCGGGTCTGTCCATCACTAATCAATAGACAAACAAAAAAGTACATGGTGTTTATGTAGTTGTGTAAACAGAAATATGATATTCAAAATTAAAAATGACATGCCATAAGGCAAGCAAAATCAAGAAATGCAAAAAACTAAATTATTGAGTAAATGTAGTAAATATTAGTTGTATCCAAACTGTAATTAAATTGTTGTACAATGTTTTTCTCCACTTTTCTTAGATAATAATCTTTTTTCTTATTTTCTCATAGGCACTTCATTCAGGGAAAATACCCAATCAAAGTCAACATCTAAGTCAATGAGCGGGTCGAGTGAAGTACCTCAAAATTTGCAGACCACCACAGGTATGGCTTTAGCATATACAGATCTCTAAATTATGGATAAAAAAACTATTAAAAATAATTTTAACACAAACAGTCCCATTCTCACACCACATAAAAATACCCAATTAAAGAAAGCAGCCAAAGCTCTCATTGAGCCCAATAGGAGTCCTTGTGTCCAATCTATAAATAAAGTGACTCAAGTTGCGCAAGGGCCTTAAATAGGTTACCACCTCTAACCTCTGATCTATGGCCTTTATAATTAATTTGCTTTACAATTGGAAATTTTTTGGTAGGGATTTTAGGTGTTCCATCTCATGCAGAGTCTTTGTTTTCTCAATGTCCCTGATGCGCTCACGGACTCCCACCTTTAACCCCCTAACCCCTGGACGATTTTTCCGTTTTTGTTTTTTGCTCCCCTTTTTCCGAGAGTCGTAACTTTTTTATTTTTCCCGTCAATCTTGCCATAAGAGGGCTTGTTATTTGCGGGACGTATTGGTCTTTTAAGTGAAACCATGAGTTTTAACATATATGGTACTGGAAAACCGCAAAAAATGTCCACGTGCGGAAAAATTCCAAAAAAGTGTGATTGGACAATGGTTTATGGGGTGCTTTATTCACCGTGTTCACTTTATGGTAAAACTGATGGGTGGGTGTGATACTTCAGGTTGGTATGAGTTCGTTAATACCAAACATGTTTAGGTTTACTTTTATATAAGGGGTTAAAGAAAGATTTGTCCAAAAAATTGGAGCACTTTCAGCGCCATTTTCTGCAACTTATAGTGTTCTCATTTTTCGGGATGTGGGGCTCACTGATAGCTTATTTGTTTGCATTTTTAGCCGAACCATTTTTGCGCAGACGCTACGTTTTGACTCCCTGGTATTGCATTTTGCTCAAAATTTGCGAAGACCAAAAAACTTAACTTTGCCGGTTGTAATTTTTTTTTACGGCTACGCCGTCTACCGATCATATTAGTTCATTTTATATTTTGATAGACTGGGCATTTCTGAACTCTGTGATACCAAATGAGTTGGTATGAGGCGGGGCTCGGCGGCTCTGCTCTGTGTGGGGCTGCTCAGCTCTGTGCGTCTCGGCTCTGTGCGGCAGGCAATGAGGCACGGGCCATTCTGAATATGGCGGTGAGCGCTTTAAATAATGGCGCCTAAAGTCGGCGCATGCGCAGATGGAGCTCTCGGCTTAATCTTTCATCTGCGCATGTGTGGCACCACTGAGGCTTCAGTCGCCACAGAGGTACTGCACCTCATCCAGAGGTGTGGTATTCCATCTTGAGTATGAAGGAGGTCATCCACTGGTTCACACAAAAGCACAACACCCTGATTCAGCAACACCTCATCAGAAATGGCAAGGGAGTGCTGTACCTGAAGCCAGGCTGAAAGGGTGGAGTCTTAGGAGTGGGAAAACAGTAGTAAAGTGGGAACAGGAATGTGAGTGTGGAGAGGGAAGGAGAAGTAGAGGAGTGAAGAGACCTTTGGTCTGGAGCTGGTTCACCTCGACCCAGGGCCAGACAGAAGGGGTCCCAGGGACCACGGGAAGTGCACCAGCCACCTGTGGCCATGTTCCACATACAGCAACCAAGTGGAGGAACTTGGCCGCATATCGGGGACTGGTCCCTAGGCTACAGGAGAAGAACCTACGTACTCCGCTAGTAAAACCAACGGCTGAGGTGACTGCAAGCACATAGGCCACATCCATACACGAGTTCACTGGAAGGTGACTTTACAGGGCCAAGGGATAGAGCTTCACACCGCCCAAAAGGGCTCGCGGGCACTGGCACAGGGCTCTGTGTACGAAGGCGCAAAAGCAGGAGGGAGAAGCAAGCACAGGAAGGCGACCAGGAAAGGGACAAATAAAGAATTGCTCCGGACTCGACCTCCGAACTACCCGAGATCGGCTGGAGCCCTTCACAGTGATACCCAGCACTCTAAAGGCGATCACTGGCTAGTAGTGTTACCTTGGAACCTGCTACAGTGAGTAAACATCTTGAGACTGCATTCCTGTGTCGCTCCGTTATTCACCTGCGCCTCCGGCTCTGCAAACCACCACCATCATAGACTACTACCACCACCATTCGCCCCAGGGCCCAGCTCTACCTGTGGACAGCTATACCAATAAAGCTACATCACCAACTGACCCCGGGGTCCCATCCGCAGCGTCGGCTATCTCTGGCCGAATACCACAGGTGCCATCACGAACTACCATCCCCATCATTCATCATCATCTCTTTCATCTTTATTAAATGACACCGCCGGGGTCATGGAACCGGGCCTTGCCACCGTGGCGTCCCAGCAGCAGAAACGTGGCCTGGTAACAGTGCCCCACGGCCCCGGTTTGTGCGTCACATGCGACGACTCCGGCCACCATTATTTGAGGCCCTCACCGCCATCTTCATAATGGCCAGTGCCTTATCCTCCACACAGAGCAGCGCCCGCAGTGGGTCCCCTCTGTACCACTCACAGCATCAAAGGACTCCAGTATCACCCCTGTCACCTGTGATCCCTGCTCCTCTGCCGCTCTCCTCCTTGGTAAGACACCATCGAATTATAAAACGGACACCATATGGGGTTTTTTCCCTCCAAATTTGGGATGCATCTTATAATCTGGTGCGTCTTATAAAACGAAAAATACGGTATACAGCAAAGTCTTGCATTGGAACTGTTTTTCATTTGGAACTGGAGGTACACTTTAAGATATTTTGGTTGCGATTCATCTAGAATGGCGTTCACACTGGTCTAATTAGGGGGCATGAAGAGTCAGATGCTCCTAATTCATGAAAAGGTTAAACTGGTGTGATCAGAGACAACTGTAAGGCAAGGTTCACACTGTGTTTGTGCTCACTGACGGCATACCCTCCAGAGGTATGTGCCTGATTTTGGCCACAGTCAGGATGGATGTCAAGGCATTCGTCTGCTGTAACGGCTCACTATCAATATGATCGCATATTGACTCTACACCCACCTTTTTTTTTTTAACAAAACATGACTTGCAGAATATGGCGACAGAAGCCAAATTGTTTTTGTAAAAATTTTTTGAGCAGTAAATTAAAAAATAAATATATAAATTTGACATCCCATAATCATGACTCTTAGAAAAAGTTAAAAGATCGCTACCAGATAACCAAAAAGTGACCAGTGCTATTACAAACAAGTAAAAAATTAAAGTGACATTACTGGCGTTTTTTTTTTCACCATTTCCACTTATTTGGTAAAATAAATGGTGTCATGCAAAAATAGCAAGCCCTCTTGCTTCTAATACTAAAAAAGTTATGGCTCCCAGTAGGAGAGGAAAAAAAATGACAGTATTCTGGGAAAAAGTTCTATGTCTGCGTCATTACAACCTCATGCTCAGGGATTGTTACGCCACAAATGTCCTGTCCATAGTCAAAGCAATCTGATGTACACCGTACACAAGTATTGGTGCTCAACTCTAAATCATTAAATTCAGGTCTTTTATATGGTCCCACTGCCACAGGTATATAAATTCCAGCCTCTAAACATGCAATCTGTTCTGCAAATATTTGTGAAACAATAACAAATTCTAAAGAGCTTACTGGTCACTGATCATGGTGCTGTAATATGTTGTCACAAGTCATTTCATGAATGGCAAAACTGACCTGGTTTGGTGTTGAATAACTTGACTGGCCCTCAAAGAGTCCTAACCTCAACCCCATCAAACGCCTTTTGGCCTGAACTAGAGATTGCAAACCAGGTCCTCTCGTCCATCATCAGTGGCTGACCTGATAAATCAACAAAGTCTGCATAAAAATACCTCAGAATTCGTTAGAAAGCCTTCCAAAAGAGTGTAAGCTGCAATATCAGCAAAGCGAAATGACCATGGATTTAGAATGAAATGTCATAAAAGCTCCTTCCAATGTAATGTGTAGACATCACGATACTTTCTTCATCGTTCCTTATGGGAGACCCAGACCATGGGTGTATAGCTTCTGCCTCCGGAGGACACACAAAGTACTACACTCAAACGTGTAGCTCCTCCCTCCGGGCTATATACACCCCCTGGATGACAATCTAACCAGTTCAATGCTTTGTGTTTCAGGAGGTCACACACACACATGCATTCTCTGATTTTTAATTTTTAAGATTTTTGATTTCAAAGATATGGAAGAAAAGCGGGTCCAGTCTGGACTCCCGGCATGTCCCTTCTCACCCCACTGTGTCGGCGGTGCTGTTAAGGTTGACTTTACAAGGCTGGAGCCTTCACATGCCGCGCTCCTTCACCATCCTCTGAGGCTCTGGCTTGAAGTGGGAGCCATCACGGTCCTCTCTGCTTTGCAGGAGACCGGTCTCCATCCGCAGCCCTGTCAGGATTCTGCCGGACGGAGCGCTTAACCCCCCCCAGGGACATGGCCCTGCGTCTCAAAAGCTAAGTATTGAGACGTTTCTCAGGGGTCCCGGGTACATTTATTATGGGGAGAGTGTGTCTTTTGACTTTGCTGTAAATTCCGGCCGGTTCTCTGGGTTTTTCCTGAGAACCGCGCCGAGGGTGCCTGCTCGTCGGCCGCATGTAAAAATCTAGGCCCCGGCTTCAGTTGCGGCCTAGTTTCGGTTTCAGCTTCCCCTGCATGTCATTCATGCAGGGGAACAGTGTGGCTCCGCCCACCGGCCGTTCAGCAGAGGGGAGGACACTCCTCTCTGAGGAGATGTTTCCCTCCCCTGTATCTCTCCTTGGCCCTCCGGTTTCCCGCTCTTGGGCTAATCCCCGCCCCCCCTCCTCACTCCAGCTCCATTTTATCAGCGTTCTCACACTGATCGGCGCTGGCTGCTGCAGCTGCTGCATCCTGGAAAGCGCTTCACTGGGGGTCCGAGCTGTGGAATCCGGAGGGCACACACGGTCTGGTAAGCCACAACCTCTGGTTGTGGGCTTTATTATACACTCTCAGGGGGTCATTCTACAGGAGTGTATTCTTTACTGCAGAGCCTCCACCTCAGCAGCATGTCTGTCACTAGGAGCAAGTCTGCTAAGCTGTACGCTATATGACTGCATGTAAGCTCATTCTGCAAGAACCGAGCACTTATCCACACTGTGATGCCTGCTCTAACATGGTGGTGCCTCAGCCTGGAGCCTCTTCAGGGGTCCCTCCGGCTGCTCCGGCCCCGGTGGCTGAACCCCCGGCTTGGGTAGCATCTTTTTCCAGAGCTATCTCCCAGTCTTTTGCCGACTCCATGGTACAGCTGTCCCGGACTCTGCTGACCATGAATCAGCCCCCTTCTCAGGGCGCCTCTGCTGCTCCGAGCTCTGCAGAGCTCTCAGAGCATGTTTTAGGACCCCGTCCTCCTAAACGGAGACGCAGGAACCCTTCTCCTTCCTCGTCCCACGGCTCTGATTCACGAGCTGAATTGCAGGGCGAGGAGGATACTTTTACTGTGGGCTCAGACGCTACCTCTATGTACCCCATTGACTTATCTGAGGGTGATGCGGATGTTAGTGACTTGATTGCATCCATTAACTCCGTACTGAACCTCAGTCCCCCAGTGTCAGAGGAACAAGCCTCTCTGGTAGAAATACACCAGTTTACCTCTCCTAAGAGAGCTAGGAGTACGTTTTTTAACCACTCCAGTTTTCAGGCCACTGTTACCAAGCCCAGGGCCTGTCCTGACAAACGCTTCCCAAAGCGTAGTTCTGATGACCGTTTTCCCTTTCCACCAGAGGTGGTTAAGGAGTGGGCTCAGTCCCCAAAGGTAGACCCTCCGGTGTCTAGAATCTCAGCCCGGACAGTCGTATCTGTGGCCGATGGCACCTCTCTTAAGGATCCCACTGACCGCCAGGTTGACCTTCTGGCCAAATCTGTATATGAGGCGGCAGGAGCCTCGTTCTCCCCGTCTTTTGCAGCAGTGTGGGCTCTTAAGGCAGTCTCTGCCTCTCTGGCGGAGATACATTCCCTCGCCAGGGACTCTATACCCGAGATGGTTGCCTTAACTTCCCAGGCTTCGGCTTTTTCGTCCTACGCCATGTCTGCCATTCTGGAGGCTTCTCACCGCACGGCGGTGGCTTCCGCTAATTCTCTCGCGATCCGCAGGATTTTGTGGCTTCGAGAGTGGAAAGCAGACGCTTCTTCTAAGAAGTACCTTGCTGGGCTCCCCTTTGCTGGGTCCCGGCTGTTCGGTGAACAACTGGATGAAATTATTAAGGAAGCTACTGGCGGGAAGAGTACTTCCTTGCCACAAACTAAAACCAGGAAACCTGTCCAGGGCAGGAACCAGTCGAGGTTTCGTTCCTTTCGTTCCTCTAACTGGTCGTCCTCTAAGCCCTCAGCCTCGTCCACTAACTCAGCCAAGGATCGTAAACCCAACTGGCGCGCGAAGCCGCGTCCTCAGAAGAACGGAGGAGCCGCTGCCACTAAGGCAGCCTCCTCTTGACTATCTGGCTGCGCCAGCAACGTCCTTGGTCGGTGGCAGGCTCTCCCTCTTTGGCGACGTGTGGTTTCAGCACGTCTCCGATCAGTGGGTGCGGGATATCATCTCCCACGGCTACAGGATAGAATTTTCTTCCAGCCCGCCAAACAGATTTTTTCTGTCCATTCCCCCCTGCTCCAAAGCCGCCGCCTTCTCACAGGCCGTGGCATCCTTGCAGGCCAACGGTGTAATTGTTCCGGTTCCCGCCCGGGAACGGTTCAGAGGTTTCTACTCAAACCTCTTCCTAGTCCCCAAGAAGGACGGTTCCTTCCGGCCCATCCTGGATCTCAAGCTTCTCAACAAGCATGTTCAGGTGCGGCGCTTTCGCATGGAATCTCTGAGATCAGTCATTGCCTCAATGACCCAAGGAGATTTTCTAGCATCCATCGACATCAGAGATGCCTATCTGCATGTGCCTATTGCGGTTTCACACCAACGTTGGCTACGCTTTGCAGTCGGAGAGGACCATTTCCAATTCGTGGCTCTCCCCTTCGGGTTAGCCACGGCCCCTCGTGTTTTCACCAAGGTCATGGCAGCAGTGGTTGCAGTCCTGCATCTCCAGGGGTTGGCAGTAATCCCCTACCTGGACGACCTTCTAGTCAAGGCCTCATGCAGTGCAGACTGCCAGCGGAGCGTCTCGCTCACTCTCGACACGCTTGTTCAATTCGGGTGGCTTGTCAATCTGCCCAAGTCCACTTTGACCCCGACCCAGGAACTTACGTACCTAGGGATGCAATTCGAGACTCTGCCGGCACTTGTGAAGCTGCCCTTAGTCAAACAGCAGTCCCTTCATCTGGCGGTGCGCTCTCTGTTGAAGCCCCGCCGTCATTCCATCAGGCACCTCATGCAGGTGCTGGGTCAGATGGTGGCGTCAATGGAAGCGGTTCCCTTTGCCCAGTTCCATCTGCGTCCCCTGCAGCTGGACATTCTCCGCTGTTGGGACAAGCGGACCTCTTCCTTGCACAGGCTAGTGGCTCTGTCGCCGCAGACCAGGAGCTCTCTTCAGTGGTGGCTTCGGCCCCTCTCTCTGTCACAGGGACGCTCCTTCCTGACTCCGTCCTGGGTGATCCTCACCACGGATGCCAGCCTCTCCGGCTGGGGAGCAGTATTTCTCCACCACCGAGCACAGGGCACTTGGACTCCGTCCGAATCAGCCCTCTCGATCAATGTGCTGGAAATCAGGGCTGTTCTTCTAGCTCTCGTAGCCTTTCACCACCTGTTGGCGGGCAAGCACATTCGAGTCCAGTCGGACAACGCGACAGCGGTTGCCTACATCAATCACCAGGGCGGGACTCGCAGCCGCCTGGCGATGTTGGAGGTTCAACGAATCCTTCAGTGGACGGAGGACTCCAAGTCCACCATATCCGCAGTCCACATCCCAGGCGTAGAAAACTGGGAGGCCGATTATCTCAGCCGTCAAACCGTGGACAGCGGCGAGTGGGCCCTGCATCCGGCAGTGTTCAGGTCAATCTGCCGCAAGTGGGGCACTCCGGAAGTGGATCTAATGGCATCCCGGCACAACAACAAGGTTCCGGTTTACGTGGCTCGCTCCCACGATCCTCAGGCCTTCGCAGCGGACGCGCTGGTTCAAGATTGGTCCCAGTTCCGTCTGGCCTATGTGTTTCCTCCTCTAGCGCTCTTGCCCAGGGTTCTGCGCAAGATCAGAATGGAGGGCCGTCGGGTCATAATCATTGCTCCAGACTGGCCCAGGCGAGCTTGGTACCCAGACCTGCTCCGTCTGTCCGTAGAAATGCCGTGGCATCTCCCGGACCGCCCAGACCTTCTCTCTCAAGGTCCGTTTTTCCGCCAGAATTCTGCGGCTCTCAGATTGACGGCGTGGCTCTTGAGTCCTGGATCCTGACGGCTTCAGGCATTCCTTCTGAGGTCATCTCCACTATGACTCAGGCTCGGAAGTCTTCCTCGGCCAAGATTTACCACAGGACTTGGAAGATTTTCCTGTCCTGGTGTCGCTTTTCCGGCCATGCTCCTTGGCCGTTCTCCTTGCCGACCATCCTGTCCTTTCTACAGTCCGGTCTGCAGCTAGGACTGTCCCTCAATTCCCTCAAGGGACAGGTGTCGGCTCTGTCGGTATTATTCCAGCGGCGTATCGCCCGACTGGCTCAGGTGCGCACCTTCATGCAGGGCGCATCTCACCTCATTCCTCCTTACCGGCGGCCTTTGGATCCCTGGGATCTTAATCTGGTCCTCACGGCCTTACAGAAACCCCCCTTTGAGCCTCTTAGGGAGGTTCCTTTGTTTAGACTTTCACAGAAAGTGGTTTTTCTAGTAGCCATAACTTCTCTCAGGAGAGTCTCTGATTTGGCTGCGCTCTCTTCGGAGTCACCTTTTTTAGTGTTTCACCAAGACAAGGTGGTTCTCCGTCCGACTCCGGATTTTCTCCCTAAGGTGGTGTCTTCTTTCCACCTTAACCAGGACATTTAGTTGCCTTCCCTTTGTCCGGCCCCTGTGCATCGCTTTGAGAAGGCGTTGCATACCTTGGATTTGGTGCGGGCGCTCCGAATCTATGTGTCACGCACCGCCGCTTTTAGGTGGTGCACCTCACTTTTTGTGCTAACCACGGGTCAGCGCAAGGGTCTCTCGGCTTCTAAACCGACCCTAGCTCATTGGATTAGGTCGGCCATCTCCGATGCCTACCAGTGTTCTCAGGTGCCCCCACCGCCAGGGATTAAGGCGCACTCGACCAGAGCTGTCGGTGCCTCCTGGGCTTTCAGGCACCAGGCTACGGCTCAGCAGGTTTGTCAGGCTGCCACTTGGTCTAGTCTGCACACCTTTTCGAAGCACTACCAAGTGCATGCTCATGCTTCGGCAGATGCGAGTTTGGGCAGACGCATCCTTCAGGCGGCTGTCGCCCATTTGTGAAGTTAGGTTTTGCCTACTTCTCAGTTTGGTTTATTTCCCACCCATGGACTGCTTTGAGACGTCCCATGGTCTGGGTCTCCCATAAGGAACGATGAAGAAAAAGAGAATTTTGTTTACTTACCGTAAATTCTTTTTCTTATAGTTCCGACATGGGAGACCCAGCACCCTCCCTGTTGCCTGTTGGCAGTTCTTGTTCCGTGTGTTTCACCGGCTGTTGTTGTAGACAGAGGTTCCGGTTTTTCCGAGTTTTACTCTATCTCTACTTATGGGTGGATGTCCTCCTTCAGCTTTTGCACTGAACTGGTTAGATTGTCATCCAGGGGGTGTATATAGCCCGGAGGGAGGAGCTACACGTTTGAGTGTAGTACTTTGTGTGTCCTCCGGAGGCAGAAGCTATACACCCATGGTCTGGGTCTCCCATGTCGGAACTATAAGAAAAAGAATTTACGGTAAGTAAACAAAATTCTCTTTTTCTTTGTCGCTCTATTGGGAGACCCAGACAATTGGGTGTATAGCTACTGCCTCCGGAGGCCACACAAAGTATTACACTTAAAAGTGTAAGGCCCCTCCCCTACTGCCTATACACCCCCCGTGGGATCACGGGCTCCTCAGTTTTCATGCTTTGTGCGAAGGAGGCTAACATCCACGCATAGCTCCACTGTTTAGTCAGCAGCAGCTGCTGACTTTGTCGGATGGAAGAAAAGAGGGCCCATACTAGGGCCCCCAGCATGCTCCCTTCTCACCCCACTTTTGTTGGCGGTGTTTGTTAAGGTTGAGGTACCCATTGCGGGTACGGAGGCTGGAGCCGACATGCTGCTTTCCTTCCCCATCCCCTTAGGGCTCTGGGTGAAGTGGGATCCTATCGGTCTCCAAGTACAGGAGACCGTGCTCCGTCCACAACCCCTGGGAATCTGCTGGACATGGAGCTGAGTATCGTCAGGGACAGGGCCCTGCTACATTAAGGTACTCTGGGTCCCCGTACAGATCGCGCACACACACCAGCATTGCTGGGTGTGTTAGTGCGCCGGGGACTGCAGCGCGGCGCGCTGGTGCTTTACTCACTGCAGCTTTGCTGAGTGAGTTTCTGTATTAGGAACTGCCGCGCCGGCCGCGGCTGGCGGTTTTTTACACTGCGGCGCGGCTGGGACGTGTGGTGCGCCGGGGACTTCCGCGCTGGCCGTGCTTATACGACGGCCGCGCTTATAAATCGAGTCCCCGGCTTTTGCGGCCTAGTTCCGTTTCGTTCCCGCCCCCAGGCCTGCCAGTCAGGGGAAGGGCGGGACGCTGGTCAGAACGTCAGCGCCGAGGGCTGGAGTCTGCTTAGCATACTCCAACCCCCCTCACTAGGCACAGTGGGACGCTAGTTTCCCGCACTTTGTCTGGGGCACGCCCACGGCCCGCCCCTCTTCACAGGACGCCGGCAGCCATTCCTGTTTGCAGTCTGAGTGGAGAAGGGACACGAGCTCTGGGAGACCCAGGCACGGGATTCTGGCGGTCACACACCCGCTTTTCAGCGGGCGGTAAGCAGCCCTCGAGGGCTCACCCCACTAGTGCCGCAGTGTTCATTTGTACTTTATGCTTGTATGATACATTGCATTGTACGGTCGCTATTCTTGGCTATATACCCTCCTAGATTGCTAGACAACAGCATGTCGTCCGCAAAAAGCAAAGGGGCCAAGACACAGGCTTTCTATGCTACTTGTACCGCATGTAAGGCTGTTCTACCGGCAGGTGCCACTGACCCCCATTGTGTGCAATGTTCGGCCCCTGTAGCACTTGCTCTGCCGGGGCCTCTGCTAGAGGTGGCCCAAGGAGAACCACCTGTGAACACTGTCCAGGTGACAGGGACGGAGTTTGCAGTTTTTGCTGATAGACTGTCGGTGACTATGTCTAAAATCCTTGAGACTTTGCAGTCCAGACCGGTAACTCAGACCATGGGCACTGTTGATTCAATGCTCCCTGGTTCCCCTCTTTTGGAACACATCCGTGCTCCGGGGGGGTCCCATGCATCCCGGGGTGATGGCTCTGACACGGACGACAGTCCCAGACAGCCTAAGCGAGCTCGCTATGAGCGACCCTCGACTTCATCACACTGGTCAGGGTCCCAGCAGGAAGGCTCTCTGTTTGATGAGACAGAGGTTGCTGATCAGGATTCTGATCCTGAGACCGCTCTCAATCTGGATACACCTGATGGGGACGCAATGGTGAACGATCTCATAGCGTCCATCAATAAAATGTTGGATATTTCTCCCACAGCTCCTCCAGTGGAGGAGTCAGCTTCACAGCAGGAGAAATTCCATTTCAGGTATCCTAAGCGTAAATTGAGTACTTTTCTGGACCACTCTGACTTTAGAGAGTCAGTCCAGAAACACCACGCTTATCCAGATAAGCGTTTCTCCAAACGTCTTAAGGATACACGTTATCCCTTTCCCCCTGACGTGGTCAAAGGCTGGACCCAGTGTCCAAAGGTGGATCCCCCAATCTCCAGGCTTGCGGCTAGATCCATAGTTGCAGTGGAAGATGGGGCTTCACTTAAAGACGCCACTGACAGACAGATGGAGCTCTGGTTGAAATCCATCTATGAAGCTATCGGCGCGTCGTTTGCTCCAGCATTCGCAGCCGTATGGGCACTCCAAGCTATTTCAGCTGGTTTGGCGCAGATTGACACTGTCACACGTACATCTGTTCCGCAAGTAGCGTCCTTAACCTCTCAAATGTCTGCATTTGCGTCTTACGCTATTAATGCTGTCCTGGACTCTACAAGCCGTACGGCAGTGGCGTCCGCCAACTCCGTGGTTTTACGCAGAGCATTGTGGTTAAGGGAATGGAAGGCAGATTCTGCTTCCAAGAAGTGCTTAACCAGTTTGCCATTTTCTGGTGACAGACTGTTTGGTGAGAGATTGGATGAAATCATTAAACAGTCCAAGGGTAAGGATTCATCCTTACCTCAGCCCAGACCAAATAAACCCCAACAGAGGAAGGGACAGTCGAGGTTTCGGTCCTTTCGAGGCTCGGGCAGGTCCCAATTCTCCTCGTCCAAAAGGACTCAAAAGGATGAGAGGAGCTCAGATTCTTGGCGGGCCCAGTCACGCCCAAAGAAAGCAGCCGGAGGAACCGCTACCAAAGCGGCTTCCTCATGACTTTCGGCCTCCTCTCTCCGCATCCTCGGTCGGTGGCAGGCTCTCCCGCTTTGGCGACATTTGGCTGCCACATGTCAAGGACCGTTGGGTGAGAGACATTCTGTCTCACGGGTACAGGATAGAGTTCAGTTCTCGTCCTCCAACTCGATTCTTCAGAACTTCTCCGCCTCCCGGCTGAGCCAATGCTCTTCTGCAGGCGGTGTGCTCTTTAAAGGCAGAAGGAGTGGTGATCCCTGTTCCTCTTCAGGAGCAAGGTCACGGTTTTTACTCCAATTTGTTTGTGGTGCCAAAAAAGGACGGGTCTTTCCGTCCTGTTCTGGACCTAAAACTGCTCAACAAGCATGTGAAAACCAGGCGGTTCCGGATGGAATCCCTCCGCTCCGTCATCGCCTCAATGTCTCAAGGAGATTTCCTAGCATCAATAGACATCAAGGATGCTTATCTCCACGTGCCGATTGCTCCAGAACACCAGCGTTTTCTACGCTTCGTTATAGGAGACGAACACCTTCAGTTCGTAGCCCTGCCTTTCGGTCTGGCGACAGCCCCAAGGGTCTTCACCAAGGTCATGGCAGCAGTAGTAGCAGTCCTGCACTCTCAGGGTCACTCTGTGATCCCTTACTTGGACGATCTACTTGTCAAGGCACCCTCTCAAGAGGCATGCCAACACAGCCTGAACGTTGCGCTGGAGACTCTCCAGAGTTTCGGGTGGATCATCAACTTTTCAAAGTCAAATCTGACCCCAACCCAATCGATAACATACCTTGGCATGGAGTTTCATACTCTATCAGCGATAGTGATGCTTCCGCTGGACAAACAGCGTTCACTACAGACAGGGGTGCAATCTCTCCTTCAGGGCCAGTCGCATCCCTTGAGACGCCTCATGCACTTCTTGGGGAAGATGGTAGCAGCAATGGAGGCAGTCCCTTTCACGCAGTTTCATCTGCGTCCATTACAATGGGACATTCTCCGCCAATGGGACGGGAAGTCGAAGTCCCTAGACAGGAACGTCTCCCTTTCTCAGGCGGCCAAGGATTCTCTTCAGTGGTGGCTTCTTCCCACCTCATTGTCAATAGGAAAGTCTTTCCTACCCCCATCCTGGGCGGTGGTCACAACGGACGCGAGTCTATCAGGGTGGGGAGCAGTTTTTCTCCACCACAGGGCTCAAGGTACGTGGACTCAGCAAGAGTCCACCCTTCAGATCAATGTTCTGGAAATCAGAGCAGTGTATCTTGCCCTACAAGCCTTCCAGCAGTGGCTAGAAGGCAAGCAGATCCGAATTCAGTCGGACAACTCCACAGCGGTGGCATACATCAACCACCAAGGAGGGACACGCAGTCGGCAAGCCTTCCAGGAAGTCCGGCGGATTCTGACGTGGGTGGAAGACACGGCATCCACCATATCCGCAGTTCACATCCCGGGCGTAGAAAACTGGGAAGCAGACTTCCTCAGTCGCCAGGGTATGGACGCAGGGGAATGGTCTCTTCACCCGGACGTGTTTCAGGAAATTTGTCGCCGCTGGGGGAGGCCGGACGTCGACCTAATGGCGTCCCGGCACAACAACAAGGTCCCGGCCTTCATGGCACGGTCTCACGATCTCAGAGCTCTGGCGGCGGACGCCTTAGTTCAAGATTGGTCGCAGTTCCGGCTGCCTTATGTGTTCCCACCTCTGGCGCTGTTGCCCAGAGTGCTACGCAAGATCAGGTCCGACTGCCGCCGCGCCATCCTCGTCGCTCCAGACTGGCCAAGGAGGTCGTGGTACCCGGATCTGTGGCATCTCACGGTAGGACAACCGTGGGCAATACCAGACCGGCCAGACTTGCTGTCTCAAGGGCCGTTTTTCCATCAGAATTCTGCGGCCCTGAGCCTGACTGTGTGGCCATTGAGTCCTGGATCCTAGCGTCTTCAGGATTATCTCAAGAGGTCATTGCCACCATGAGACAGGCTAGGAAACTATCCTCTGCCAAGATCTACCACAGGACGTGGAAGATATTCTTAACTTGGTGCTCTGCTCAGGAAGTTTCCCCCTGGCCATTTGCTTTGCCTACGTTTCTTTCCTTCCTGCAATCCGGGTTGGAAAAAGGTCTGTCGCTCGGCTCCCTTAAGGGACAAGTCTCTGCGCTATCTGTATTTTTTCAGAAGCGCCTAGCACGACTTCCTCAGGTACGCACGTTCCTGCAAGGGGTTTGTCATATCGTCCCTCCTTACAAGCCCTGGGATCTGGGATCTGAACAGGGTTCTAATTGCTCTCCAGAAGCCGCCTTTCGAGCCTTTGAGGGATGCATCATATCTCACGGCTACAGGATAGAATTCTCTTCCAGCCCTCCAAACAGATTTTTTCTCTCAACTCCAAGGCCGCTGCCTTCTCGCAGGCCGTGGCGTCCTTGCAGGCAAACGGAGTGATTGTCCCAGTTCCCGCTCAGGAACGGTTCAGAGGTTTTTACTCAAATCTCTTCCTAGTTCCAAAAAAGGACGGTACCTTCCGGCCCATCCTGGATCTCAAGCTTCTCAACAAGCATGTCCGGGTGCGGCATTTTCGCATAAAGTCTCTGCGATCAGTCATTGCCTCTATGACCCAAGGGGATTTCCTGGCATCCATCGACATCAGAGATGCCTATCTACATGTGCCAATCGCAGTGTCACATCAGCGTTGGTTACGTTTTGCGATAGGAGAGGATCATTTCCAATTCGTGGCTCTCCCCTTCGGGTTAGCCACGGCCCCTCGGGTATTCACCAAGGTCATGGCGGCAGTGATTGCGGTCCTGCACCTCCAGGGGTTAGCAGTGCTTCCTTATCTGGACGACCTTCTGGTCAAGGGTCCATCCAACGCAGACTGTCAGCGGAGTGTTTCGCTCACTCTCGCCACCCTAGCCCAATTAGGGTGGATTGTCAATCTTCCCAAATCCACTCTGACTCCGACTCAGAGTCTCACGTACCTAGGGATGCAGTTCGAGACTTTGCCGGCACTTGTGAAGTTGCCCTTAATCAAACAGCAGTCTCTCCGGCTAGCGGTGCGCTCTCTCCTGAGGCCCCGCCGTTATTCCCTCAGGCGCCTGATGCAGGTGCTGGGTCAAATGGTGGCTTCCATGGAGGCGGTTCCCTTTGCCCAGTTCCATCTGCGTCCTCTGCAGCTGGACATTCTCCGCTGTTGGGACAAGCGGCCTTCCTCCTTACAGAGGTTAGTGGCTCTGTCGCCACGGACCAGGAGCTCTCTTCAGTGGTTGCTTCGATCCCTCTCCCTGTCCCAAGGGCGCTCCTTCCTGGCTCCGTCCTGGGTGATTCTCACCACGGATGCCAGCCTATCCGGCTGGGGAGCGGTACATCTCCACCACAGAGCGCAGGGCACTTAGACTCCGTCCGAGTCAGCCCTTTCAATCAATGTGCTGGAAACCAGAGCTGTGGTTCTAGCTCTCCTAGCCTTTCACCACCTGTTGGCGGGCAGGCACATTCAAGTCCAGTCAGACAACGCGACAGCGGTTGCCTACATCAATCACCAAGGCGGGACACGCAGCCGCCTGGCAATGTTGGAGGTCCAACGCATTCTTCAATGGGCGGAGGACTCCAAGTCCACCAAAAGTGTGATTGGACAATGGTTTATGGGGTACTTTATTCACCGTGTTCACTGTATGGTAAAACTGATGGGTGGGTGTGATACTTCAGGTTGGTATGCGTTCGTTGATACCAAACATGTTTAGGTTTACTTTTATATAAGGGGTTAAAAAAAGGTTTGTCCAAAAAATTGGAGCACTTTCTGCGGCATTTTCTGCAACTTGTAGTGTTCTCATTTTTCGGGATATGGGGCTCACTGATGGCTTATTTGTTTGCATTTTTAGCTGTACCATTTTTGCGCAGATGCTACGTTTTGACTCCCTGGTATTGCATTTTGCTGAAAATTTGCGAAGACCAAAAAACGTAACTTTGCCAGTTGGATTTTTTTTTACGGCTACGCCATCTACCGATCTAATTGATTCATTTTATATTTTGATAGACTGGGCATTTCTGAACTCTGCGATACCAAATGAGTATATTTTTTTAACCCTTTGATTTTTAGTGGGGCGAATGGAGAATGATTTAAACATTTAGTAGTTTTTTTAATTCTATAAAACTTTTTTTTTACTTATTTTTATTTTAATAGTCTCTCTAGGGGTAAGGATTAGCCGTCTGATCGCTTGTTCATTTCTGCTGATCAGAGCGGCAGAGCTCTGATCAGCTGAAATGCTGCTGTCCTGTTAAAGCCAGCCGGCTGTAACAGGATGTGAGTCATGATAGCGACAGGAGTCATCACATAACCCTGTGCTACCATGGCAACCATCGGCTTCCCATAATCGCGTTACGGGGCCTCCGATGGCGGTGTAGAAAGGCAATTGAAATAGTCATGGGCCCTCGTGTGGATTACCACAGACCTGCGTGTTTTTGGGGTTAATAAAGGAGTGAAATAGGGTATTGTTTTTATCTTATTTTGTGTTTGTGTTTATTTCTTTTCACTTCCAGATTAGTAATGGGGGTAGGGTTTTCATAGACCCTGCCATTACTAATCTAGAGCTTAGTGGCAGCTGTGAGCAGTTATTAACCCCTTATTAGCCTGATTGCCACCGCACCAGTGCAATCGGGAAGAGCCGGGTAAAGTGCCAGGATTGTCACATATAATGGATGTGACAATCCTGGGTGGCTGTGGGCTGCTATTGTTATAACGCGCCTGCTTTAATCTTATTTTATTTAATTTTCCTTTATTTATTTTTTATTTCCAAAGGTTCCGGATCATTATCCGGAGTTCCCTGAGAACTCCAGGCCCGGGTCCGGTACTCGGGTATTTTTAAAATCGCTCGGATCCTAAATTTTACAGTCCGGGTCTGTCCATCACTAATCAATAGACAAACAAAAAAGTGCATGGTGTTTATGTAGTTGTGTAAACAGAAATATGATATTCAAAATTAAAAATGACATGCCATTAGGCAAGCAAAATCAAGAAATGCAAGAAACTAAATTATTGAGTAAATGTATTAAATATTAGTTGTATCCAAACTATAATTAAATTGTTGTACAATGTTGTTCTCCACTTTTCTTAGATAATAATCTTTTTTCTTATTTTCTCATAGGCACTTCATTCAGGGAAAAGACCCAATCAAAATCAACATCTAAGTTACTGAGCGGGTCGCGTGAAGTACCTCAAAATTTGCAGACCACCACAGGTATGGTTTTAGCATATACAGACCTCTAAATTATGGATAAAAAAAACTATTAAAAATAATTTTAACACAAACAGTCCCATTCTCACACCACATAAAAATACCCAATTAAAGAAAGCAGCCAAAGCTCTCATTGAGCCCAATAGGAGTCCTTGTGTCCAATCTATAAATAAAGTGACTCAAGTTGCGCAAGGGCCTTAAAAAGGTTACCACCTCTAACCTCTGATCTATGGCCTTTATAATTAATTTGCTTGAGTCAGATTTATGGTACAATTGGAAATGTTTTGGTAGGGATTTTAGGTGTTCCGTCTCATGCAGAGTCTTTGTTTTCTCAATGTCCCTGATGCGCTCACGGACTCACACCTTTAACCCCCTAACCCCTGGACGATTTTTCCGTTTTTGTTTTTTGCTCCCCTTTTTCCGAGAGTCGTAACTTTTTTATTTTTCCCGTCAATCTTGCCATAAGAGGGCTTGTTTTTTGCGGGACGTATTGGTCTTTTAAGTGAAACCATGAGTTTTAACATATATGGTACTGGAAAACAGCAAAAAATTTCCACGTGCGGAAAAATTACAAAAAAGTGTGATTGGACAATGGTTTATGGGGTACTTTATTCACCGTGTTCACTTTATGGTAAAACTGATGGGTGGGTGTGATACTTCAGGTTGGTATGAGTTCGTTGATACCAAACATGTTTAGGTTTACTTTTATCTAAGGGGTTAAAAAAAGGTTTGTCTAAAAAATTGGAGCACTTTCAGCGCCATTTTCTGCAACTTATAGTGTTCCCATTTTTCGGGATATGGAGCTCACTAATGGCTTATTTGTTTGCATTTTTAGCTGAACCATTTTTTCGCAGATGCTGCGTTTTGACTCCCTGGTATTGCATTTTGCTCAAAATTTGCGAAGACCAAAAAACTTAACTTTTGCCGGTTGGAATTTTCTTTGTCGCTCCATTGGGAGACCCAGACAATTGGGGTGTATAGCTTCTGCGTCCGGAGGCCACACAAAGTATTACACTTTAAAAAGTGTAACCTCTCCCCTCTGCCTATACACCCTCCCGTGCATCACGGGCCCATCAGTTTTTATGCTTTGTGTTGAAGGAGGCACACATTCACACAATGCTCCACATTTTAGTCAGCAGCAGCTGCTGATTATATCGGATGGAAGAAAAGAGGGCCCCTAACAGGGCCCCCGGCATGCTTCCTTCTCACCCCACTGAGTCGGCGGTGTTGTTAAGGTTGAGGTACCCATTGCGGCTACACAGGCTGGAGCCCACATGCCGTTTTCCTTCCCCATCCCTTAGGGGCTCTGGGTGAAGTGGGATCCATAACCGGTCATCCAGGCACTGGGACCGGGCTCCCTCCACAGCCCCTGGGGGAATCTGCTGGACAGGAGACTGAGTATCGTCAGGGACAGGGCCCTGCATCTACAGGTACTCTGTGTCCCCTTTGGGACAGCGCATGGAGCACCTTGGCCTCAGACGCTGCAGCGACTGCGGTGTTGATTTTTGACCGGGACTACCGCGCCGACCGTGCCTGCTTGCCGGCCGCGGTTTTTACTTTAGTCCCCGGCTTTTGCGGCCTAGTGCATTAAACTCCCGCCCCCGGGCCTGCCAGTCAGGGGTAAGGGCGGGACGGTCGGTCTGACGCCGACAGTGAGGGCTGGAGCACACGTAGCTGTCCTCCTCCCCCCTCACTAATCACTCTGGGGCACCAGATTCCCGCACTTTTGTAAGTTACGCCCACGGCTCCCTCCTCCCCTGTGAACGCCGACAGCCATGTTTTAACACATTCTGCCGGTGGAGGACTTCTGGCAGCAGCTCTGGGAGACCCGAGGCAGGGAATCTGGTGGCCACACACCGCTGGAGCGGTCGGTAAGCCACACCGGTCACCCGGTGCTGGTCCCCCTAGAGTGCTGAACTGTATATAGATACATTATATTTGTATACATTTTCCGGTTCGGCTGTACCATTAGCTTGTGGCTATATACCCTCAGTGATCACGCTCCTGGGAGACAACAGCATGTCGTTCACAAGGAGCAAGGGTGCCAAGACACAGGGTTATTTTGCTACCTGTACCTCTTGCGCGGCTATGCTACCTGCAGGTTCCACCTACCCTCACTGTGAGCAATGCTCGGGCACTGGGGCACTCGCTCAGCCGGAGCCTGAGACACTAGGGGGTCCCTCGGCCCAGGTAGAACTGCCAGCTCCCCCTGTCCAGATAGCAGGGACAGAGTTTGCCGTTTTAGCTGACAAACTCTCTGAGTCGCTTTCACATTCCATGACTCAGTCTATGGATAAATGGTCTGCTAAGTTTCTAGAGGCTTTGCAGTCCAGACCGGCCCTTACACAGGCCCCGGGCACTGCGGGATCACCCCCAGGCCCCTCTCGGTCTGCGACGAAGCGTGCTCCTGGTGTGGCCTCTAGTTATTACGTGGAGGACTCCGGCACGGACCGCAGTCCCAGACCAGCTAAGCGGGCTCGCTTAGAATCTTCCCCGACTTCATCACGCTGTTCGGGGTCTCAGCTTGAGGATTCCATAGAGGATGAGACGGAGGTCGCAGCCCAGGACTCTGACCCTGACGTTGCTCTCAATCTTGATACACCTGAAGGGGACGCCATAGTAAATGACCTTATAGCGTCCATCAACCAGGTGCTAGATCTTTCTCCTCCAACTCCGCTTGTAGAGGAGTCGGCTTCACAACAGGAGAAACACCAGTTTAGGTTTCCTAAACGTACACGGAGTGCTTTCTTCGATCACTCTAACTTTAGAGATGCTGTCCAGAAGCACAGGGCTTTCCCGGACAAGCGCTTTACTAAACGCCTTAATGACACACGTTACCCCTTCCCCTCTGACGTGGTTAAGGGTTGGGCTCAATGTCCCAAGGTGGATCCTCCAGTCTCTAGACTGGCGGCTAGATCCGTAGTAGCAGTGGCTGACGGTGCATCGCTCAAGGATGCCACGGACAGGCAGATAGAGCTCCTACTCAAATCCATCTATGAAGCCATAGGCGCGTCTTTTGCCCCAGCCTTTGCAGCAGTGTGGGCACTCCAGGCTATCTCAGCTTGTCTGTCTGAGATTAATGCGGTCACCCATACCGCTGCGCCACAAGTAGCATCTTTGACCTCTCAGGCGTCAGTATTTGCATCCTACGCCATGAATGCTGTCCTGGACTCGTCTAGCCGTACAGGGGTAGCATCCGCCAATTCTGTGGCAGTCCGCAGGGCCATGTGGCTACGCGAATGGAAGGCAGACTCTGCTTCCAAAAAGTTCTTGACCGGTTTGCCGTTTTCTGGCGACCGACTGTTTGGCGAGCGATTGGATGAAATTATTAAGCAATCCAAGGGAAAGGACTCGTCCTTGCCCCAGCCCAAACCAAACAGACCTCAGCAACGGAAAGTTCAAGCGAGGTTTCGGTCCTTTCGGCCCTCAGCCAGATCCCAATCCTCCTCGTCCAACAGGCCACAGAAGAGCCAGAGAAACTCTTCTGCATGGCGGTCTAAGTCACGTCCTCCAAAGACCGCCGGAGGCACCGTCTCCAAGGCAGCCTCCTCATGACTCTCGGCTGCCCCAAACCGCATCCTCGGTCGGTGGCAGGCTCTCCCGCTTTTGCGACGCCTGGTGGCCACATGTCCAAGACCGATGGGTGAGAGACATTCTGTCTCACGGTTACAGGATAGAGTTCAGCTCTCGTCCTCTGACTCGCTTTTTCAGAACATCTCCGCCCCCCGAGCGAACCGTTGCGCTTTTTCAGGCGGTGGACACTCTGAAGTCAGAAGGAGTGCTGATCCCCGTTCCCCTTCAGGAACGCGGTCGCGGTTTTTACTCCAACCTGTTCGTGGTGCCAAAAAAGGACGGCTCATTCCGTCCCGTTTTGGACCTCAAATTGCTCAACAGACATGTGAGAACCAGGCGGTTTCGCATGGAATCCCTCCGATCGGTCATCACTTCGATGTCCCAAGGAGACTTCCTAGCATCAATCGACATCAAAGACGCCTATCTCCATGTGCCGATCGCTCCAGAGCATCAACGCTTCTTGCGTTTCGCCATTGGGGACGAACACCTTCAGTTTGTGGCACTGCCTTTCGGCCTGGCGACAGCCCCACGGGTCTTCACCAAGGTCATGGCATCCGTTGTAGCGTTGTAACCACCTTTTGAGCCGCTGCGGGATGTCTCTCTATCACGTCTTTCGCAGAAGGTGGCATTTCTAGTGGCGGTTACATCACTCCGAAGAGTGTCAGAGCTTGCAGCGCTGTCATGCAAAGCCCCTTTCCTGGTATTTCACCAGGATAAGGTGGTTCTGCGTCCTGTCCCGGAATTTCTCCCTAAGGTGGTATCCCCTTTTCATCTCAATCAGGATATCTCCTTACCTTCATTTTGCCCTCATCCAGTTCACCAATGTGAAAAGGATTTGCATTTGTTAGATCTAGTGAGGGCTCTCCGGATCTACGTGTCTCGCACGGCGCCATTGCGCCGTTCTGATGCGCTTTTTGTCCTTGTCGCTGGCCAGCGTAAGGGGTCGCAGGCTTCCAAGTCAACCTTGGCTCGGTGGATCAAGGAACCGATTTTTGAAGCCTACCGTTCTTCTGGGCTTTTGATTCCTTCAGGGCTGAAAGCCCATTCTACCAGAGCCGTGGGTGCATCCTGGGCATTGCGGCACCAGGCTACGGCTCAGCAGGTGTGTCAGGCGGCTACCTGGTCGAGTCTGCACACTTTCACAAAACACTATCAGGTGCATGCCTATGCTTCGGCAGATGCCAGCCTAGGTAGGCGAGTCCTTCAGGCGGCGGTTGCCCACCTGTAAGAGGGGGCCGTTGTTTCAGCTCTTTTTATCGAGGTATTCTTTTACCCACCCAGGGACTGCTTTTGGACGTCCCAATTGTCTGGGTCTCCCAATGGAGCGACAAAGAAGAAGGGAATTTTGTTTACTTACCGTAAATTCCTTTTCTTCTAGCTCCTATTGGGAGACCCAGCACCCGCCCCTGTTCCCTTCGGGCTGTTTGTTCTTTTGTGTACACATGTTGTTCATGTTGAATTGTTCTTTTGGTTCATGGTTTCAGTTCTCCGAACATCCTTCGGATTGAATTTACCTTAGACCAATTTATAAGTTTCCTCCTTCCTGCTTTGGCACCAAAACTGATGGGCCCGTGATGCACAGGAGGGTGTATAGGCAGAGGGGAGGGGTTACACTTTTTAAAGTGTAATACTTTGTGTGGCCTCGGGAGGCAGAAGCTATACACCCCAATTGTCTGGGTCTCCCAATAGGAGCTAGAAGAAAAGGAATTTACGGTAAGTAAACAAAATTCCCTTCTTTGTTACAGCTACGCCGTCTACCGATCATATTAATTCATTTTATATTTTGATAGACTGGGCATTTCTGAACTCTGTATTACCAAATGAGTGTATATTTTTTATTTTTTTAACCCTTTGATTTTTAGTGGGGCGAATGGGGAGTGATTTAAATTTTTAGTTGTTTTTTTTTAATTCTTTAAAACTTTTTTTAAAACTTTTTTTATTTTAATAGTCCCCCTAGGGGTAAGGATTAGCTGTCTGATCGCTTGTTCATTTCTGCTGATCAGAGCGGCAGAGCTCTGATCAGCTGAAATGCTGCTGTCCTGTTACAACCAGCCGGCTGTAACAGGATGTGAGTCATGATAGCGACATGAGTCATGACATAACCCTGTGCTACCATGGCAACCATCGGCTTCCCGTGATCGCATCACGGGGACTCCGATGGCGTCGAGGAAAGGAAATTTCCCTGCCATGGCCATTTACATTGCGCTGTCAGTATTTGACAGCGCGGTCTAAGGGATTAAAAGGCATGGGTGAATCGTGGATCTACCTTTGCTTGTAAGCTACACATGTCTGCTGTTCAGATCAGCATATATGTGCGGAAATCGGTGCCGGTTTACTGCAGCAGCAGCCGACGATGATTACACCGCCATTATCTACGATGTACCCAGTACGTCCAATGTCTGTAAGAGGTTAAGTCGCTTGTGGTCATTCCTATGTAGATTTTCTGGCATGGAGACTGGGCGTAATAAATCACGCCCTTAGAAGCACAAATATGTTGGTGATTTATTGTGTAAGTTTGTGTTCCTTCCGATTTTTTAATGGGAATCTGTCACCAGATTTGGGGACTACAAGCTGTGTCCAATACCACTGAGTTCTTATATACAGCATTCCAAAATACTGTATATAAGAGCCTAGGCCGCTCTGTAAAACGGAAAAAGTACTTTTATAATACTCACCTAGGGTGGGTCCAGTCCAATGGGTGTCGCAGCTCTCCAGTGCGGTGCCTCCTCTTTCAGGTCTGACGCATCCTCTCTGCTGCGATCTTCGGCCTCCTTCTTCCTAGTCCGGTGTGGATGATGTGTCTACGTCATCCACACGAGCCGACATTGCGGTCCTGCGCAGGCGCATTCATCTGCCCTGCTGATCAAAGTACTATAATGAGCAGGCGCGAGGAAAGGTTAACCCCTTCACGACCGACCGACTTTACACTTTCCGGTATTTGTGGGGTGTTTGCCATTCTTCTGACAGACGTAACTTTTTTATTTTTCAGTCAATATGGTCATGTGAGGGCTCAATTTTTGCAGAATGAGCTGTAATTTTAAATGAAACCGTGAGTTTTACCATGCAGTGTACTGTAAAATGGCAAAAAAATTCCAAATGTGGAGAAATTGCAAAAAAAAGTGTGATTGCTCTATTGTTTTTGAGACATTTTATTCACTGTGTTCACTATATGGTAAACCTGATGTGCTGCTGTGATGCCTGAGGTTACTGCAAGTTTGTAGACACCAAACATGAATAGGTTTACTTTTATCTAAGGGGTTAAAAAAATAATCAGAAGTTTGTCCGAAAAAAGTGACGGACGTTTCTTCATCGTTCCTTATGGGAGACCCAGACCATGGGTGTATAGCTTCTGCCTCCGGAGGACACACAAAGTACTACACTAAAAAGTGTAGCTCCTCCCTCCGAGCATATACACCCCCTGGATGACCAAATCTAGCCAGTTCAATGCTTTGTGTTCAGGAGGTCACACATCCACACATGCATTCATTTTTGATTTTTGATTTTAAAGAGTTGGAAGAAAAGCGGGTCCAAGCTGGACTCCCGGCATGTCCCTTCTCACCCCACTTTGTCGGCGGTGCTGTTAAGGTTGATTTTACAAGGCTGGAGCCTTACATGCCGCGCTCCTTCACCATCCCCCGGGCTCTGGCTTGAAGTGGGAGCCATCACGGTTCTCACTGCTTTGCAGGAGACCGGTCTCCATCCGCAGCCCTTTCAGGACCCTGCAGGACGGAGCGCTCATCCCTCAGGGACCTGGCCCTGCGTCTCATAAGCTAAGTATTGAGACGTTATTGAGGGGTCCCTTGTACATTTATTGTGGGGAGAGTGTGTTATTTAACTTTGCTGTGATTCCGGCCGGTTCTCTGGTTTTTTTCCTGAGAACCGCGCCGAGGGTGCCTGCTCGTCGGCCGCATGGAAAAATTTAGGCCCCGGCTTCGGCTGCGGCCTACTTTCGGTTTCACTGCCCCTGCATGTCAGTCATGCAGGGGGACAGTGCGGCGCCGCCCACCGGCCGTTCAGCACAGGGGAGGACACTCCTCTCTGAGGAGATGTTTCCCTCCCCTGTATTTCTCCTTGGCCCTCCGGTTCCCGCTCTTGGACTAAACCCCGCCCCCCCTCCTCACTCCGGCGCCATTTTATCAGCGTTCACACACTGATCGGCGCTGGCTGCTGCAGCTCTGCAATCTGTCTGGGGGTCCAAGCTGTGGAATCCGGAGGGCACACAAAACGGTCTGGTAAGCCACAACCTCTGGTTGTGGACTTTCTTATACACTCTCTGGGGGTCATTCTGAAGGAGTGTGTTCTTTACTGCAGAGCCTCCACCTCAGCAGCATGTCTCTCACTAGGAGCAAGGCTGCAAGGCTTTACTCTATATGCACTGCATGTAAGCTCATACTGCTGAACCGAGCACATATCCACATTGTGATGCCTGCTCTAACATGGTGATGCCTCAGCCTGGAGTCTCCCCAGGGGTCCCTCCGGCTGCTCCAGCCCCGGTGGCTGAACCCCCGGCTTGGGTAGCATCGTTTTCTAAAGCTATCTCCCAGTCCTTTGCCGACTCCATGGGACAGCTGTCCCGGACTCTGCTGACCATGCATCAGCCCCCTTCTCAGGGCGCCTCTGCTGCTCAGACTCGCTCTGCAGAGCTCACAGAGGATTTTTCATCTGTTCCCAGACCCCGTCCTCCTAAACGGAGACGCAGGGACTCTTCTCCTTCCTCGTCCCATGGCTCTGATTCACGAGCTGAATCGCAGGGCGAGGAGGATGCCTTTACTGTGGGCTCGGACGCTACCTCTATGTACCCCATTGATCTAACCGAAGGTGATGCACATGTTAGTGATTTGATTGCGTCCATTAATTCCGTACTGAACCTCAATCCACCAGTGTCAGAGGAACAAGCCTCTCTGGTAGAAAAACACCAGTTTACCTCACCTAAGAGAGCAAGGAGTATGTTTTTTAACCACTCCAGTTTTCAGGCCACTGTGACCAAACCCAGGGCCTGTCCTGACAAACGCTTTCCAAAGCGTAGTTCTGATGACCGTTTTCCCTTTCCACCAGAGGTGGTCAAGGAGTGGGCTCATTCACCAAAGGTAGATCCTCCGGTGTCTAGAATCTCAGCCCGGACAGTTGTATCTGTGGCGGATGGCACCTCACTTAAGGATTCCACTGACCGCCAGGTTGACCTTCTGGCCAAATCTGTATATGAAGTGGCAGGGGCCTCGTTCTCCCCGTCTTTTGCAGCAGTGTGGGCTCTTAAGGCCGTCTCTGCTTCTCTGGCGGAGATGCATTCCCTCACCAGGGACTCTATGCCCGAAATGGTTGCCTTAACGTCCCAGGCTTCGGCTTTTTCATACTATGCCATGTCTGCCATTCTGGAGGCTTCTCACCGCACGGCGGTGGCTTCCGCTAATTCCCTCGCGATCCGCAGGATCTTGTAGCTTCGAGAGTGGAAAGCAGACGCTTCTTCCAAGAAGTACCTTGCTGGGCTCCCTTTTGCTGGGTCCCAGCTGTTCGGTGAACAACTGGATGAAATTATTAAGGATGTTACTGGCGGAAAGAGTACTTCCTTGCCACAAACTAAAACCAGGAAACCTGTCCAGGGCAGGAACCAGTCGAGGTTTCGTTCCTTTCGTTCCTCTAACTGGTCATCCTCTAAGCCCTCAGCCTCGTCCACTAACTCAGCCAAGGATCGAAAACCCAGCTGGCGCACGAAGCCGCGTCCTCAGAAGAACGGAGGAGCCGCTGCCACTAAGGCAGCCTCCTCTTGACTATCTGGCCGCGCCAGCAACGTCCTTGGTCGGTGGCAGGCTCTCCCACTTTGGCGATGTGTGGTTTCAACACGTCTCTGATCAGTGGGTGCGGGATATCATCTCCCACGGCTACAGGATAGAATTCTCTTCCAGCCCGCCAAACAGATTTTTTCTGTCCACTCCCCCCTGCTCCAAAGCCGCCGCCTTCTCTCAGGCCGTGGCATCCTTGCAGGCCAACGGAGTAATTGTACCGGTTCCCGCCCGGGAACCATTCAGAGGTTTCTACTCAAATCTCTTCCTAGTCCCCAAGAAGGACGGTTCCTTCCGGCCCATCCTGGATCTCAAGCTTCTCAACAAGCATGTTCAGGTGCGGCACTTTCGCATGGAATCTCTGCGATCAGTCATTGCCTCAATGACCCAAGGAGATTTTCTAGCATCCATTGACATCAGAGATGCCTATTTGCATGTGCCAATTGCAGTTTCACACCAGTGTTGGCTACGTTTTGCAATCGGAGAGGAACATTTCCAATTCGTGGCTCTCCCCTTCGGGTTAGCCACGGCCCCTCGAGTATTCACCAAGGTCATGGCAGCTGTGGTTGCGGTTCTGCACCTCCAGGGGTTGGCAGTAATTCCTTACCTGGACGACCTTCTAGTCAAGGCTTCATCCAGTGCAGACTGTCATCGGAGTGTCTCGCTCACTCTCGCCACGCTTGTTCAATTCGGGTGGCTTGTCAATCTGCCCAAGTCCACTCTGACCCCGACCCAGAAACTTACGTACCTAGGGATGCAATTCGAGACTCTGCCGGCACTTGTGAAGCTGCCCTTAATCAAACAGCAGTCCCTTCATCTGGCGGTGCGCTCTCTGTTGAGGCCCCGCCGTCATTCCATCAGGCACCTCATGCAGGTGCTGGGTCAGATGGTGGCGTCAATGGAAGCGGTTCCCTTTGCCCAGTTCCATCTGCGTCCCCTGCAGCTGGACATTCTCCGCTGTTGGGACAAGCGGACCTCTTCCTTGCACAGGCTAGTGGCTCTGTCGCCACAGACCAGGAGCTCTCTTCAGTGGTGGCTTCGGCCCCTCTCGCTATCCCAGGGACGCTCCTTTCTGATCCCGTCCTGGGTGATTCTCACCACGGATGCCAGTCTATCCGGCTGGGGAGCAGTGTTTCTCCACCACCGAGCACAGGGCACTTGGACTCCGTCCGAATCAGCCCTCTCGATCAATGTGCTGGAAATCAGAGCTGTGCTCCTAGCTCTCGTAGTTTTTCACCACCTGTTGGCGGGCAAGCACATTCGAGTCCAGTCAGACAACGCGACAGCAGTTGCCTACATCAATCACCAGGGCGGGACTCGCAGCCGCCTAGCAATGTTGGAGGTTCAATGTATCCTTCAGTGGACGGAGGACTCCAAGTCCACCATATCCGCAGTCCACATCCCAGGCGTAGAAAACTGGGAGGCAGATTATCTCAGCCGTCAAACCGTGGACAGCGGCGAGTGGGCCCTGCATCCGGCAGTGTTCCGGTCAATCTGCCGCAAGTGGGGCACTCCGGAAGTGGATCTCATGGCATCCCGGCACAACAACAAGGTCCCGGTTTACGTGGCTCGCTCCCACGATCCTCAGGCCTTGGCAGCGGACGCGCTGGTTCAGGATTGGTCCCAGTTCCGTCTGGCCTACGTGTTTCCCCCTCTACATCTCTTGCCCAGAGTCCTGCGCAAGATCAGAATGGAGGGCCGTCGGGTCATAATCATTGCTCCAGACTGGCCCAGGCGAGCTTGGTACCCAGACCTGCTCCGTCTGTCCGTAGAGGTGCCGTGGCATCTCCCGGACCGCCCAGACCTTCTCTCACAAGGTCCGTTTTTCGCCAGAATTCTGCGGCTCTCAGATTGACGGCGTGGCTCTTGAGTCCTGGATCCTGACGGCTTCAGGCATTCCTTCCGAGTTCATCTCCACTATGACTCAGGCTCGGAAGTCTTCCTCGGCCAGGATTTACCACAGGACTTGGAGAATTTTCCTGTCCTCGTGTCGCTCTTCCGGACATGCTCCTTGACCTTTTTCCTTGCCGACCATCCTGTCCTTTCTACAGTCCGGTCTGCAGCTAGGACTATCCCTCAATTCCCTCAAGGGACAGGTCTCGGCTCTGTCAGTGTTGTTCCAGCGGCATATCGCCCGACTGGCCCAGGTGCGCACCTTCATGCAGGGCGCATCTCACATCATTCCTCCTTATCGGTGGCCTTTGGATCCCTGGGACCTTAATCTGGTCCTCACGGCCTTACAGAAACCCCCCTTTGAGCCTCTTAGGGAGGTTTCTTTGTTTCGACTTTCCCAGAAAGTGGTCTTTCGGGTGGCCATAACTTCTCTCAGGAGAGTCTCTGATTTGGCTGCGCTCTCTTCGGAGTCACCCTTTTTGGTTTTTCACCAAGACAAGGTGGTTCTCCGTCCGACTCCGGACTTTCTCCCTAAGGTGGTGTCTCCTTTCCACCTTAACCAGGACATTTCATTGCCTTCCCTTTGTCCGGCCCCTGTGCATCGCTTTGAGAAAGCGTTGCATACTTTAGATTTGGTGCGGCCGCTCCGGATCTATATGTCACGCACCGCTGCTCTTAGGCGGTGCACCTCTCTTTTTGTGCTGACCACAGGTCAGCGCAAGGGTCTCTCGGCTTCTAAACCGACCCTAGCTCGTTGGATTAGGTCGGCCATATCCGATACCTACCAATGTACTCAGGTGCCTCCCCCGCCGGGGATTAAGGCGCACTCGACCAGAGCTGTCGGTGCCTCTTGGGCTTTCAGGCACCAGGCTACGGCTCAGCAGGTCTGTCAGGCTGCCACTTGGTCTAGTCTGCACACCTTTTCGAAGCACTACCAAGTGCATGCTCATGCTTCGGCAGATGCGAGCTTGGGCAGACGCATCCTTCAGGCGGCTGTCGCCCATTTGTGAAGTTAGGTTTTGCCTACTTCTCAGTTTTCTGTTTATTTCCCACCCATGGACTGCTTTGAGACGTCCCATGGTCTTGGTCTCCCATAAGGAACGATGAAGAAAAAGAGAATTTTGTTTACTTACCGTAAATTCTTTTTCTTATAGTTCCGACATGGGAGACCCAGCACCCTCCCTGTTGCCTGTTGGCAGTTCTTGTTCCGTGTGTTTTCACCGGCTGTTGTTGTAGACAGAGGTTCCGGTTATTCCGGGTTTTACTCTATCTCTACTTGTGGGTGGATGTCCTCCTTCAGCTTTTGCACTAAACTGGCTAGATTTGGTCATCCAGGGGGTGTATATGCTCGGAGGGAGGAGCTACCTTTTTAGTGTAGTACTTTGTGTGTCCTCCGGAGGCAGAAGCTATACACCCATGGTCTGGGTCTCCCATGTCGGAACTATAAGAAAAAGAATTTACGGTAAGTAAACAAAATTCTCTTTTTTGCGCCATTTTCTGAGACCCATAGCGTTCTCATTTTTTTAAATCTATGGCTCAGTTATGGCTTTTTTTTGTATCTCGAGCTGACGTTTTTAACAGTATCATTTTTGCGCAGATGCTATGTTTTCATTGCCTGTTATTGCATTTTGCTTAAAATTTGTGGCAACCAAAAAGCGTAATTTTGGCATTTGGAATTTTTTTGCTGCTACGCCATTTACCAAACAGAACAAATGATTTTATATTATGATATATATTCGGACTGAAGACAGCGATACCAAATGTGTGAATATATTTTTTTTTAACCCTTTATTTTTCAGTGGGGCAAAAAAGGGATGATTTGAACTTTTAGGTGTTTTTACTTTTTTTTTTACTTTTTCAAAACTTTTTCTTACATTTTTTTTTAAATTTGACTAGTACCCCTAGGGGGCTATTAGGATCAGCTGTCTGATCACTCATTTATTTATCCCAATCAGAGCAGCACAATTTAGACTGGGAGAAATTATCATCTCTTGTAACAGCCAGTATTTGGCTTTTTCTTACAGGACCTGAGTCATGTGAGCTACAGGAGTCATCACATGATCCTGTGCTATCATGATAGCCACCAGATCGTTAAGGGGTTAAAGATCTCTTACGCATATGCACTACAATACATGGATCTGCTTTGAGCAGGGCAGATCAAAGTGCGCCTGCGCAGGACCTCAATGCCAGCTAGTGAGCATGATGTAGGACGCGTCATGCACATGGGCCTCAGAAGAAGGAGGATGGTGATCGCCGCAGAGAGGAAATGCCGGACTAGAGAGAGGAGGCAATGGGTTTGAGATAATGATCAATAACTTTGCTAGCTATTTCATCATCAGCTGACGGTCTCCTTTTTTTCTCAGCCCCAGATCCCCTTGAGTGGAGCCCCAAAAATTGGTCTGTGCGATTTCTTCCTGTAAGCTCCCAAAGTAAGTCTGCCATCTTGTCTTTCTTCTTCCTGCTCCAGCTGTAAGGCTACTTTCACATTTGACAGGATGCAAACCGCATATGACCGGATCCTGTGGATTGAATGTGCAACGCATGCAACCGCAATTGTTAGTTTATTGTATGCTTCTTCTTCTACTTGTGATGGATCAAGGGGAACACAGAATTTATCGTCTGGCACTGGAGTCAGCTGATCGGGAATAAGCTGAACTCCTGCTCTCACAGCCCGCACACGCTGTGAAGGATGCAGGTTAACAGCAATCACTGCCTGCTGCCGATCACGTGTGACCATGTTCGGGCTGTGTGGTCATGAGTTCAGCTGAGTTCAGATCAGCTGACTCCAGTGTTGGCCGATTGCTTGTTCTGTGTCCCCCTGCATCCATCGCAGAGTGTGCGGGCTGGAGTTCAACAGAGTTCAGATCAGCTGACTCCAGTGTCGGCCGAATTCAGCTGACCTCACAGGCAGCACACGCTGCGATGGATGCAGGGGGACCCAGAACAAGTAATCGGCCAACACTGGAGTCAGCTGATCAGATTACTTGATCTGCTGGCTGTATGGTTAGAAGTAGGGATGAGTGTGCACTAAAAATGCTCGGGTTCTCGGTTGCCCATGAGTATTTTTTTTTTTAAATTCATTAAAAAATAAACAAAAACCCCAAACACATAACCCTAACTCTAGGGTTAGGGGGTCAAAAAATAAAATGTGTGGACTCCCGCTGCATTTTCTATTGCTAAGGTAACCCGAGCAGCTACTGGCTGCTAACCCCCACTGCTTATATGACCTTCACTGGCAATGGAAAATCCAGGGAAGCCCTTTTTTTAATGTTTTTTGCCGAAAAACTAAAAAAAAAGACAGCTTCACCCTGTTTTTGTATGCTAGCAGGGTACAGCAAGCAGGTACGCGCTGCCCCCAACCCCCAGCTGCCTATTTGTACCCGGTTGGGAACCAAAAATACAGGGAAGCCCTTTTTTAATTATTTCATGAATTTCATGAAATAATTAAAAAAAACAAAAAAAAACACATGGGCTTTGCCCAATTTTTGTGACGAGCCAGGTACAACTAGGCAGCTGGAGATAGGAATACGCAGTGCAGGGTGGCCCAAGCTTTCTTGGCCCCCCCCGCTGCGAATTGCAGTCAACAGTCGCCCCAGAAAATGGCGCTTTCTTAAAAGCGCTATCTTCTGGCGTTGTATCCAACATCTCTCCCAGCGGCCGTGGTGCCGGGTGGCATGTTGGGTAATAAGGGGTTAATACCAGCTTTGTTTTAACTGCTGGTATAAAGCCTGAGATTGCTAATGTCAGGCCAAGTTTGACCCGGCCATTAAGAATCTCCAATAAAGGGTTAAAAAAAAGACATCACACAGAAAAAATACTTTATTAGAAAAAAATACACAGACACTTTATTAGAAATAAATACACAGACACACTTAGGGACTCCATCTTTATTACTCCCTCTCACCCCTTCACGATCCTGGTCTTCTGTCTGAGAGAGAGGGAGATTTCTGTATTGACCATGCCAAGCTGCTTTCTGGGCATGCTCAGTACAAAAAACAGGATTCTGTCTATCAGGATCCGGCGACTTCCGGTACAGCAGGATCGGGGTCATTGAAATACATTGCAGGTACCACTGCATGTACTAATACAGATGGCCACCTGGTGACGCTATAATAACACAAAAATCTAATATCACCCATGTAACGCAGCCTAAGCCTCAAAGGCTACCATTACTATTAGCGATAGAGCTAACAGCCATGAATCATCGTGATCCGGACTCACCTATAAAGTGCACTTATAACTGTATGTTTTGAGTAGCCCTGACAAGCGTTTCTCACCTGGCTTCCTCGCTTGAGGAAAGTGTAATGTGCATGTTTTATTATGTGGTGTCTTGGGCGAGATCGTCGCTGTTTGGGCGCGTGCAGGGGGTGGGACGCCGCACATAGAGTCCGCCTCATCCAGTCATTCCAGGGGAAGCGTGGATCGGAAGAATACTTCCACTAACGTCAGTTAACCCATGCATCCTTCTGAGGAAGCTCCCTTGGCGGGGACTCATGCTGAGGCAGCCCCGCACATGCGTACCCAACGAGACCATATCTACTACTGGCAAGTGAAAGGGCACGACCAGGGAGGTAAGAAAATCATCCAAACATAAGGAGAATCAGCCTTAGCCTAAAGAATATGACCATGTATAGTCCTTAAAAGATTTTCTAATGTCCCTATATCATGCAGAGACAAAATTCATATAGTAATATGTGTGTATATATATATATATATATATATATATATATATATATACCCCTAGATTCTAAATGGACCTTTCGATACCACAAATTTTCAATCCTGTGGGACCACAGTCATAGTGCAGCTTGAAATGTCTCTGGATCATCCTTAGGGAATCAAGATCCACAACATCACACACCGCATTTATGTCCCTAACATGTTCCCTCGTGCGGACGCGTTGTTCCCTTGATGTTAACCCAATATAAATTAGGCTACAGTCACATACTGCATAATAGATAACGTGACTTTTACTGCATGATTTGTAACTTTTTATTTTATACTCTTTAGGTCCAACCCAAGCTGACAACATCTCTGGGCAGACAAAAGGAAAACAACCAAATTTGGGACTCCCTTTCTCAAAGCGAGATACCACCCTAGGTACGTAATGGTTCTTCACCAGCATATCCTTTAGGCTTTTCCCCCTTCTAACAGGTAAGAGTGGGCGATGAGTAAAACGTCGTTCAAACTCTGGTCGGTCTTCAGTAACGACCAGTGTTTGTTCAAGATCTGCCGATCGCCCCCTCTGACTGTTAACTTGGAGATGAAATGTATCTGTGAGGAAAAAGATTCTTCCCTCTTACTTGTTGATAATAATTGTACCCGTGGAGTACCCTTTTCTGTCTGGTACCCCATTTTTATATTATAGTCCGGAAAATCAATTGCCTCCCGATCTGCCTTATAGGTTAGTTTGATGTTATATGGGTTATCGTTCAACCAAGTCATGAAGCTCTGCAGTTCAGGATCGGTACCCCTCCAGATAATAAAGATGTCATCTATTTTACCACCTAGTGTAAAATTAATAGATTAGGGATAAGCCAAATGGACGACAATGTTTTAATTTTGTTACATACATTTTTCCTTCTGAGTCCTCTGATACCATACCAAAAAAATATTCAATGCACATGGTTCAAAAAGTTGATTTTGGGTACTCACCGTAAAATCTCTTTCTCGGAGCCTTCATTGGGGGACACAGGAAACCATGGGTGTATGCTGCTGGGACTAGCAGGTGACACTATGCAAATAAGAAAGTTGGCTCCTCCCACGTAGTATACACCCACTGACTGGAGCTGAGGAGATCAGTTTGTGTAAAAGCAGTACGAGGAGAAGCTTGAAATCTAGAACATTCCGGATCCATTGAAGTCTTAGAAAAGGGCGGGTGCTGTGTCCCCCAATGAAGGCTCCGAGAAAGAGATTTTACGGTGAGTACCCAAAATCTACTTTTCTCTATCGCTTCATTGGGGGACACAGGAAACAATGGGACGTCCTAAAGCAGTCCCCAAGGGTGGGAAGAAAGCGACCCGAAAACAGGGTTAGCAGAGACAAGATTCTGTGACCGAAAACTGGTCGTAGACCCCATAAAGAACCCCTACCCGGCCAGGGGCCGAAGTATAGGAGAAGAGTTAGAGTACTAGGGAGTACTAAGAACTAGTGTAAAATGCGTGTGCTGGGGAATAGGATGATCAGGGAGAAACTGCATCCTTTGAAATCTGTACCTAAGAAAGCTAAGGATCTAAGGCGACTGACAGCAATAGGTCGGCTAGGAGCAAAAACCCGACAGGCCATGGTACTACGCCTGAGAGAGTAAGAATGAGCGAAGAACTAGGGTACCTGGTAGAGGAAGGTGCCAGGTAAGTGGAGGCCAACGGAGCCTTGGGCCTTTACTGCCACCGGACAACTAAAAGGAAAACCGACTGCCTAAAAAAGTGCAGGGGAGACGAGATACTGTGAGGGGATTCCGCCATAGGGGAACTTGACCTGTTGATTACACAGCACCTGAGGGAAGTGATCTGACCCTAGTGGACGAAACAGCCTGCAGGCGGGAAGATGATACGGGAGATAAATCCCCTGTGTATAGAAGCGGTCTAGAGAACCTGTGAAGTCCGGAGAAAAAGGAGAAGGTTAAGGAGCCAAGGAAATCCAATAACCAATTACCTCTATGACCTGACAGACAGGAGAAGGGAGTCCGGGCATCTACAATGGCGTGGCTGGGAAAACTCGAACTCTGGACTCGGGTACTAGATGCCCCTTGAAGTGAATTACTGGAAAGAGAACCCCCTATAGGAGAGGGCTCTTGCGAATGAAAAAAAAGGAGCCCAAGACCTGGGAAGTATGACCTGTAATGGGAGAAGGAAAAACCCTTTCGAGGGGACTCAAGGAAGGGTTGGACTATGTGACCGGCCTAAGCGCTCGTCGACCAGAGTAGTGACGCCTATCCTTGGAAGGTGGCAAGGAAAAAACGGAGGAGTGACGGAAGAATGAGTAAAGTGTTATTATTATTACTATTATTATTATAAAACGCGTCACCACGTCACAACCCGAGGTGACGACGAAGGGAAAGAAATGACAGAATATGGGAGTTTAAATGATCTGGCAGGAACTCTGATTGAAAAGTGCAGAAATGAGACCAAGCGGTGGCGAGTGGTCGCGGAGTTTGGTATGGCGGGGACTTCGGAGAGATCTAGCATATCTCCAAGGGCCATCCAGAATGGCTACGAGAGGGGGAAAAGGAGGTAGACCCGGGACAGGGGAAATGAAGATCCCTCTTGGCCTGAAACTGAAGCAGGTCATGTCTAGGTGTTAGTGGAGATTGGCAGATTAGACGGGGACCACTCGCTGTAGTGTTGAGTGTTCGGGTGGAGACACCCAGTGGCCTGAGCATTCTGGGTTCCCTGAAGAATTCTGCTGCGGAAAGTAGACAGAATACAATTATATGAAACCTTACAGCTTGTCCGGAAGAGTGGGCCCAATGACTGGGCCGTCAGGATACTAGAAGTCCCTTGGTGAAGCTGGTCCTCCGTGGAATCAATACTGGTTAGACGATTCTGTGTCTGGTTCTTAACTTCATCTGTTGACTGTGAAGGGACTGAGGAAATCTGATCTCTATCTGAAAGAAAGAGAATGTAAGTAACGACCTATGGTTTTAAACCTATACAGTACCTGGCCGGAACCCTAGTGGAGGGCGCGGCCAAGGCTGGTCTAGGCCAAAGAATAGGCAGATACCAGAAGAACTATGAACCACCCGAGGAAGGTGGCAGGAAGTAAAATGGACAACATATTGGTTAGCAGATAGAGCTGCCCCTTGCTTACCTCATTTGAAAACCAAAATGACTGCTGCTTCAAGAAGCGATGCAGCCAACGTACGGTCAAGAGAGAAAAGCCCTACCTTGTGGCTACCTTAGATGAATGGGGCAAGGTAGGAGAAGGTCCCGGGCCACTGGGAAGCGACCGGATGAGAACTGCTGCTGCCGTGCTGCGTCATGAGGTCTGTGGTTGCTGCAGGGAGTGAATCACACGACCCTCCAGTCAGAAGGTCGCGTGTAACCTTACCTCGAGATCACGTTACACGCATGGTGTGAGGTAGGAGATGGATGCAGATCGCTGAAGAGTGAGTAAATAACTGCTGCAGAAAGAGAAGACAATGAACTGGCCAGAGGATTCTGGCTTACCTTCTGTTTTCCTGAATGGGTGGTCTGAAGTAGGAAAAAACCCCTGGGTCACTGGGAAGCAACCTAATGACCGTTGCTGCCGTACCACGTTAGGGGTCCATGGAGACCACAGTCCTCGCCTCAGTCGAAGATGAAGGAGATACATGACCCACTAGGTGAGGAAGACTGTTCGAGTCACTGGGTCGTGAGCAGAGCAACACATACTTGTTACAGTATCCAGCTTCTGGTCCGGAGAAACGCTAGCCTATTGGATAGCGGGCAGGATCATTGATCTTGAATACTGGCACTGAACGTGACAGCTGCTGGCGTGCCGCCTCATGGGGTAGTGTTGGATGGAGCACTCGCCTCAGTCGAAGATGAGCGGAAAAGTTGAACAAGGCACTCAAGCCTGTTGCTGTATCCGGCTTCTGGTGCTGATAAGTGCTGGCCCATAGGCAAGTGGGCAGGCTCATCAAATCACTCTCCCGCTGTAGTAGACAGGTGCCTACAGAAACACTGGCACACAGGATAGAGTGTACATTCTGGCAAGACTAGCGCACCGGATGGTGGGTAGGTGCATAGAGAAACACTGGATAGTGTATACTGGCACCCTGGAAGATGGACCGACATATAGAGACACTGGCACACGAGCAAGTGGACAGGTCTATGGAACTGTCAATCTGGATGGTGGACAGGTTGACAGAAAAGGTTATAGCACACTAAAACTGACAGGTGCAAGAAGAAACCTGACCCCCTAAACAGTGGGAGGGTTCACACAACACTATTACGGTGGTGTAGACAGGTGCGCATAAAAACCTAGTTACACTGAGTAGTGTAAGGGCTCGTGGAAAACACTGGTACACCAGAGTAAACAAATGCACGTAGAAACACTGGCCCACGGAATAGCGGGCAGGGTCCCCAAAGCACCTGGGTATTGGAGCACACAGGCATGACGCAGACATTGGCACTCTGGATAGTGGACAGGTACAGGGAAACGCTGGCACACGGGAGTAGGTCAGTGCATATAGAAACGCTGGCCCACTGGATAGTGGACAAGTACGAGGAAACACTAGCACACCGAAGAGGACTAGTACCTAAAGAACACTGGAACACTGGTGGCACTTGCACACTGGTGAAGACTGGTGTAGAGAGAAAGGCACCTACGGACTGTAACAGACAGGTAGCACGTAGAGACACTGACACGTAGGCTAGAGGATAGGCACATGGAAACACAGGGCGTAAACCTGGAACACACTGGAAGGCTGACAGGTTCACGGAGACACTGGAGCGTTCACGGAAAGGGCCATGTCATGGACCGCTGGGCAAGCAGCGTGTGTAGCGAAATATGGGTTTCTGACTGCTGGGTAGAGCGCCATAATCTATCCGTAACGTGACGGATAATCGGGCGCAAGAGCGATACTCTGGGAAGATTTAGAGTGCTGTAGAGACGTCCGTGATTAGAGCCACAGGCGTATAATACAGCTGGACACATAGGATCAGTGATTAGTGTTACAGGCGTATAATACCTGGGAGACAGAATGGCAAACTGACAGTGAACGCCCAGAATTCAGGAGCACATCTGTGCTAGGCAAGATGTGAGGAGAATGTCTGTGAATGTACATCACAAAAACAGGAGACAAAAAAATTGTGCGACATTCGGCTTCTTCCCAAAGCAGTACCATAGTGAATGGGCCTGCCCCTTCACAACCAGTACCATAGTGAATGGGCCTGCATCCTCACAAACAGTACCACAGTGAGTGGGCCTGCCACTTCCCAAACAGTACCATAGGGAATGGGCCTGCTTCCTCACAACCAGTACCATATTGAATGGACTTGTTTCTTCACAAATAGCACCACAGTGAATGGGCCTGCATGTTCAGAGACAACAGTACCCTGGGAATGAGCCCTGAGAGAGATGACAGCCTGATGCCCGGGGCGCTGACTGACACTGAAGTCTGGGGAGCAGTGGACTAAACCCTGCCAGTGAGGGTGCGCTGGGGCCAACACTGCCTGCGGGTGGGCGCTATGTCGCAAACTTGCGGCGGTTCTGGGAAGGGGGGGACGCAGCGGCGCTAGGAGCGCTGACCCGGTCGGTGGATCGGGCCTGGTGGCGGCGCTGGCAGCGCTTACCCGGGTGTAGGCACAGGCGCGGCGGCGATAGCGGCGCTTACCCGGTCGGAGGCTCGGGTCCTGAGGCGGCTGCAGAGTCGACCTACCCGGGCGGGGAGTATCGGGCCTCGCGGCGGCAGCAGCGTCGCTTACCCGGAGGGAGGGGCCTGGTCCAGTGGAGGCACAGGAATGACGCGTGCCGGGGATTGGCGCCCGGAAATGACGACAGACACCGGGAGAGGACTGGGACCGCGCGAGAAAAAAGAGGCGGAAGATTTGAAAAGCCCACGCGCGCGGACAGAATTCCGGCTGGGGGCGTGGCCTGGAGAGGCGCGCGGACACTGAGGGGGCCGCAATGGAGCCGGGGCCTAAATTTTAAAAGTGGGCCACCGGAGGGGACGCCGGGCCGCAATGGAGCCGGGGGATAAATTTGAAAGTGGGCCACCGGAGGGGACGCCGGGCCGCAATGGAGCCGGGGGCTAAATTCTAAGGTAGGTCGCCGAAGCCAACTACAGAGGGGCCTGTGGAGGGGGCTCTAAGGGAGATGTAGGACCCCCTGACCCAAGTGGAGAAGGGGCTGTGGGGTTTCTATACCCGGGATCCCTCCCCATAACCCGGGACGGGGAAGAGGAGGGGGGAGTGAGTACTTATCGGAGGTCCCGGCTTGTCTTGAGGTGATCCTGGACCCATCCTGGAAGGCGAGCGAAGACATCTCGACGGTCGTCCCGGGCATAGTCGAGGGGAGACCGGAAGGGTACCTCTCCATCCTGGGTACGGTCTTCGTCCTCCTACCCCACAATCAGGCTCGGAAGCGAGAGAGTTTGGGGAGGGGGGCAAGGACTATCCACCTGTCCCTCTGTGCGGATGCCCCCCAAACCGTCTTGAAAGTGTTAGGGGGGTAGGGTCCTGCCAGACAGACACGGAGGACAACGGAAGTGGCGGACGGACCCCACTTCTGTGCGACCGGTCTCTATGTGGGAGAGCAGGGTGAGCGATTACACCCTGTCGCCCGACGAGCTGTGTCTGAAAAACAAAGGGAAAACATTAATAAAACACAACAATACAAACCTGAGGGGCTGAGAGCAGCCCCTGCGTGTCCAACCTCCTCGGACACTAAGCAAAAACTGATCTCCTCAGCTCCAGTCAGTGGGTGTATACTATGTGGGAGGAGCCAACTTTCTTATTTGCATAGTGTCACCTCCTAGTCCCAGCAGCATACACCCATGGTTTCCTGTGTCCTCCAATGAAGCGATAGAGAAAGATAGATTTTCAGCGTAGTTTCTCCTTGATGGAAAATGAACCTTGAAATGGTAGCCTCATTTTAACCAAAACCTGGTATTAATAATTGGACAATTTGAAGGACATGGCATTTGATTTACGAGTAATGCAACAACCTTTTCCCAGTTGATCAGTTTTAGACATCCTTAGACATCCTTAAAATTATTAAAATTATCATTAGTGATGACTAGATATGGGCGAATGCTAAAATATTCGGGTTCGGATTGTTCAAATCCAATAATTTGTACATTTGTGTATTCATACCGAATAACGAACCCAATCCAAGTCAATGGGAAACTCGAATAGTTTTCCAGAGGACCTTAGAAATAGGCCTGCGAGGGCTGTAAAAATATTGCAATGGATGGAAAATTGTTGAAACTGAATGGCAACAGCATGCGGAAGATGCCTGAATGTATTTCTGACTCACATTTTATTTCTGAGAGTAATTTTGCCAAAGTATTACGCCACATTTATGGATAGTAGTGGTCACTCAGTTCAATGAGGTCACCTGAGGTCAGGTTACCTGCGATCATAGGTGGATGACAATGGGCAGCTCCAGCTGTGACCGCAAATAAGCTAAGTTACGTCACCACACATCGCTGTGACTCATTCTCTGCCTTAAGATCACAGCGGGTGGTCATATTCTATGCCCACGCGCTGTCACTTCAGATGTAGCAGAGCTGGAATCGATATGGGACCTCGTGTGGATTACATCAGACCTATGTGTTTTTGGGCTTATTAAAGGAGTGAAAGAGGGTGTTGTTTTTATCTTATTTTGTGTTTATTTATTTTCACTTACAGATTAGTAATGGGGGTAGGGTTTTCATAGACCCTGCCATTGCTAATCTAGGGCTTAGTGGCAGCTGTGAGCTGTTATTAACCCCTTATTAGCCTGATTGCCACCGCACCAGGGGAATCGGGAAGAATCGGGTAAAGTGCCAGGATTGTCACATCTAATGGATGTGACAATCCTGAGTGGCTGTGGGCTGCTATTGTTATAACGCGCCTGCTTTATTCTTATTTTCTTTATTTTTCCTTTTTTTATTTTTTATTTCTAAAGGTTCCGGATCATTATCCGGAGTTCCCTGAGAACTCCAGGCCCGGGTCCGGTACTCGGGTATTTTTAAAACCTCTCGGATTCTAAATTTTACAGTCCGGGTCTGTCCATCACTACTCAATAGACAAACAAAAAAAGTGCATAGTGTTCATGTTGTTGTGTAAACAGAAATATTATATGCAAAATTAAAAATCACATGCCATAAGGCAAGCAAAATCAAGAAATGCAAAAAACTAAATTATCGAGTGAATGTATTAAATATTAGTTGTATCCTAACTATAATTAAATTGTTGTACAATGTTTTTGTCCACTTTTCTTAGATAATAATCTTTTTTCTTATTTTCTCATAGGCACTTCATTCAGGGAAAATACCCAATCAAAGTCAACATCTAAGTCACTGAGCGGGTCGCGTGAAGTACCTCAAAATTTGCAGACCACCACAGGTATGGTTTTAGCATATACAGATCTCTAAATTATGGATAAAAAGAAAAAGAAACAATTAAAAATAATTTAACACAAACAGTCCCATTCTCACACCACATAAAAATACCCAATTAAAGAAAGCTGTCAAAGCTCTCATTGAGCCCAATAGTAGTCCTTGTGTCCAATCTAAAAATCCAATGACTCAAGTTGCGCAAGGGCCTTAAATAGGTTACCACCTCTAACCTCTGATCTATGGCCTTTATAATTAAAGGGGTTATCCGGCTTATTTTGACTTTTCTTCATTATTACCCTATTGGGCTACATTGGGGCAGGTAAGTAGCTAGTGACCACTTACCTGCCCTGCTGTCAGCCTTTCTCCCCCGGCTCAGAGCGGTCATGTGACCGCTCCTGACGCGATTTTGCTGCTTCCGGTCATTTCATGTCAACATGGGCAGGACCATGTTGACATGCAAATCTGGAACAGCATGTTTCCGCCCTGCTGGGCGGGTACAGTGCGTGGAGTCCCCGCCCCTCTTCCCTGCACCCTCCCACACATTCCTCCGCACCCCGTACTCTCCCCACCCACGGTGTCACCGCCAGCACCAGGGCCCCTGCTCAGGATAGCAGGAGTGCCCGTGCAGTCTGTGTCCCGCTCCAGCCCCGCGGCTGCCTTCATTGCAGGCTCAGCAGCCTCTCACATTGCAGTGCAGGCAGCCGCGGGGATAACGAGCGCTGCCATCAGGATGTTAGATGACATCATTGCCTGCTGTGACAATCTTCGCTTCACTCCTGTCAGCGCTGTCAGTGCCTTCTATGCCGCTGCGTTCTCCCGTCACTAGCGGTGACGTCTCGGGCGATACTGCTGAGAACGCGGCGGGCATAGAAGTCAGGGACAGCGCTGACAAGAGTGAAGCGAAGATCGTCACCGCAGGTAATGATTTAATCTAACCTCCTGACAGCAGCGCTCGGCATCCCCTGCAGTGACCTGGGCTATTGATGTTAGCTCAGGTCACTGCATTACTCTCCCAGCCAATGAGGAACATTCTGTTCTTCATTGACTGGGACATTGACTATGGTATGGATTGTCATGGGACCCCCTTATTGGATTATGCTGGACCAGGATTTGTTTTTGTTTTGAATAGATTGGTGAATGAGGGATTGTTTTGAGGAGTGTTTTTTCAAATAAAACTTTTTTTTTTGTTGTCTATTTTTTTTTTTATTACTGACTGGGTTTGTCATGTCGGATATCTGATAGACGCGTGACATCACTAACCCTAGGGCTTGATGCCAGGTGACATTACACATTTGGCATCATCCCCATATATTACCCCGTTTGCCACTGCACCAGGGCACGGGATGAGTTGGGGCGAAGCACCAGGATTGGCACATCTAATGGATGTGCCACTTCTGGGGCGGCTGTGGCCTGCTAATTTTAGGCTGGGGAGTGTCCAATAACAGTGGGCCTCCCTAGTCTGAGAATACCAGACCACAGCTGTCTGCTTTACCTTGGCTGGTGATCCAATTTGGGGGGACCCCATGTTTTTTGTTTTAAATTATTTATTTCTTTGTCGCTCCATTGGGAGACCCAGACAATTGGGTGTATAGCTACTGCCTCCGGAGGCCACACAAAGTATTACACTTAAAAGTGTAAGGCCCCTCCCCTTCTGGCTATACACCCTCCCGTGGGATCACGGGCTCCTCAGTTTTCATGCTTTGTGCGAAGGAGGCACACATACACGCATAGCTCCACTGTTTAGTCAGCAGCAGCTGCTGACTATGTCGGATGGAAGAAAAGAGGGCCCATACTAGGGCCCCCAGCATGCTCCCTTCTCACCCCACTCTTTGTCGGCGGTGCTTGTTAAGGTTGAGGTACCCATTGCGGGTACGGAGGCTGGAGCCCACATGCTGCATCCTTCCCCATCCCCATTAGGGCTCTGGGTGAAGTGGGATTTTACCGGTCTCCAGGCACTGAGACCGTGCTCCATCCACAGCCCTGGAAAGCCTGCTGGAATGGAGCTGAGTATCGTCAGGGACAGGCCCTGCGACGTCAAGGTACTCTGTGTCCCCGCACATATCGCGCGCACACCGCAGCGTTGCTGGGTGTGTTAGTGCGCCGGGGACAAAAGCGCTGCGCGCTGGTGCCAGTCCTACCTACAGCTTGGCTGAGAAGGGACATGTATTTGAAACTGCCGCGCGGCCGCCGCTGTCATTTTCGCAGCGGCGCGGCTGGGACTTGTGGTGCGCCGGGGACTTCCGCGCTGGCCGTGCATATATCACGGCCGCGCTTATTACTCGAGTCCCCGGCTTTTGCGGCCTAGTTTCGTTTCGTTCCCGCCCCCAGGCCTGCCAGTCAGGGGAAGGGCGGGACGCTGTGCAGAATGTCAGCACAGAGGGCTGGAGTCTGCTTTGCATTCTCCAGCCCTCACACTGGGCACAGTGGGACACCAGTTTCCCGCACTTTTTCTGAGGACGCCCACGGTCCGCCCCTCTTCAGAGGACGCCGGCAGCCATTCCTGCGTGCAGTCTGAGCTGGAGAGAGGAGACTGGGAGACCCAGACAAGGGATTCTGGTGCCCACACACCCGCTTTTCAGCGGGCGGTAAGCTGCCCTCAAGGGCTGACCCCCACTGGTGCCGAAGTGTATACTGTATTTTATGCTTGCAGCTTTACATTGCACTGTATGGTCGCTGGAGATTCTCTGCTATATACCCTCCTAGATTACTCAGAGGACACATCAGCATGTCGACCGCAAAAAGCAAAAGTGCCAAGGCACAGGCTTTCTATGCTGCTTGTACCGCTTGTGGGGCTGTTCTACCGGCAGGTTCCACTGACCCCCACTGTGTGCAGTGCTCGGCCCCTGTGGCACTTGCTCGGCCGGGGCCTCTGCTGGAGGTGACCCAGGCAGAACCTCCTGTGAATACTGTCCAGGTGACAGGGACGGAGTTTGCAGTCTTTGCTGATAGATTGTCTGCGACTATGACTAAGATTCTTGAAACATTGCAGTCTAGACCAGTAACTCAGGCCATGGACACTGTTAACTCATTGCTCCCTGGTCCCCCTCAGTTGGAAGCTCCTCAGATAGAGGAGACAGCTTCACAGCAGGAGAAATTCCATTTCAGGTATCCCAAGCGTAAATTAAGTGTATTTCTGGACCACTCTGACTTTAGAGACGCAATCCAGAAACATCACGCTTATCCGGATAAGCGTTTTTCCAAGCGGCTCAAGGACACACGTTATCCTTTTCCCCCGGACGTGGTTAAGGGCTGGACCCAGTGTCCCAAGGTGGATCCTCCGATCTCCAGGCTTGCAGCTAGATCCTTAGTTGCAGTGGAAGATGGGGCGGCACTTAAAAATGCCACTGACAGGCAGATGGAGCTCTGGTTGAAATCCATCTATGAAGCTATCGGCGCGTCGTTTGCTCCAGCATTCGCAGCCGTATGGGCACTCCAAGCTATTTCAGCTGGTCTTGCACAGATTGACACGGTCACACGTACATCTGCTCCGCAGGTGGCACCCTTAACCTCTCAAATGTCTGCTTTTGCGTCTTACGCGATTAATGCTGTCCTAGACTCTACGAGCCGTACGGCAGTGGCATCCGCCAACTCCGTCGTTTTACGCAGAGCCTTGTGGTTAAGAGAATGGAAGGCAGATTCTGCTTCCAAAAAGTGTTTAACCAGTTTGCCATTTTCTCGTGACCGTCTGTTTGGGGAGCGCTTAGATGAAATCATTAAACACTCCAAGGGTAAAGATTCATCTTTACCTCAACCCAGACAAAATAAACCCCAACAGAGGAGAGGACAGTCGGGGTTTCGGTCCTTTCGAGGCTCAGGCAGGTCCCAATTCTCCTCGTCCAAGAGGACTCAAAAGGATCAGAGGAGCTCAGATTCTTGGCGTACTCAGTCACGCCCAAAAAAGACAGCCGGAAGACCCGCTACCAAGGCGGCTTCCTCATGACTTTCGGCCCCCTCTCTCCGCATCCTCGGTCGGTGGCAGGCTCTCCCGCTTTGGCGACATTTGGCTGCCACAGGTCACAGACCGTTGGGTGAGAGACATTCTGTCTCACGGGTACAGGATAGAGTTCAGCTCTCGTCCTCCAACTCGCTTTTTCAGAACTTCTCCACCTCCCGACCGAGCCGAGGCTCTGCGGCTAGCGGTGTCCACTCTAAAAGCGGAAGGAGTGGTGACCCCCGTTCCTCTTCAGGAACAAGGTCACGGTTTTTACTCCAACTTGTTTGTGGTGCCAAAAAAGGACGGGTCATTCCGTCCCGTTCTGGATCTAAAACTGCTCAACAAGCACGTAAAAACCAGGCGGTTCCGGATGGAATCCCTTCGCTCCGTCATCGCCTCAATGTCTCAAGGAGATTTCCTAGCATCTATAGACATCAGGGATGCTTATCTCCACGTGCCGATTGCTCCAGAGCACCAGCGTTTTCTACGCTCTGTTCTAGGAGACGAACACCTTCAGTTCGTAGCTCTGCCTTTCGGGCTGGCGACAGCTCCACGTGTCTTCACCAAAGTCATGGCAGCAGTAGTAGCAGTCCTGCACTCTCAAGGTCACTCTGTGATCCCGTATTTGGACGATCTACTGGTCAAGGCACCCTCTCAAGAGGCATGCCAACACAGCCTGAACGTTGCGCTGGAGACTCTCCAGAGTTTCGGGTGGATCATCAACTTTTCAAAGTCAAATCTGACTCCGACCCAATCGCTAACATACCTTGGCATGGAGTTTCATACTCTCTCAGCGATAGTGAAGCTTCCGCTGGACAGACAGGAGTGCAATCTCTCCTTCAAGGCCAGTCTCACCCCTTGAGACGCCTCATGCACTTCCTAGGGAAGATGGTAGCAGCAATGGAAGCAGTCCCTTTCGCGCAGTTTCATCTCCGTCCACTACAATGGGACATTCTCCGCCAATGGGACGGGAAGTCGACATCCCTCGACAGAGACGTCTCCCTTTCTCAGGCGGCCAAGGAATCTCTTCGGTGGTGGCTTCTTCCCACCGTTTTGTCGAAAGGAAAGTCCTTTCTACCCCCATCCTGGGAGGTAGTCACGACAGACGCGAGTCTTTCAGGGTGGGGAGCAGTGTTTCTCCATCACAGGGCTCAAGGGACGTGGACTCAGGAAGAGTCCACCCTTCAGATCAATGTTCTAGAAATCAGAGCAGTGTATCTTGCCCTACAAGCCTTCCAGCAGTGGCTGGAAGGCAAGCAGATCCGAATTCAGTCGGACAACTCTACAGCGGTAGCGTACATCAACCACCAAGGTGGAACACGCAGTCGGCAAGCCTTCCAGGAAGTCCGACGGATTCTGACGTGGGTGGAAGACACGGCTTCCACCATTTCCGCAGTTCACATCCCAGGCGTGGAAAACTGGGAAGCAGACTTCCTCAGTCGCCAAGGTATGGACGCAGGGGAATGGTCCCTTCACCCGGACGTGTTTCAGGAGATCTGTCGCCGCTGGGGGATGCCGGACGTCGACCTGATGGCGTCACGGCACAACAACAAGGTCCCGGCTTTCATGGCACGGTCTCACGATCACCGAGCTCTGGCGGCAGACGCCTTAGTTCAAGATTGGTCGCAATTCCGGCTACCTTATGTGTTCCCACCTCTGGCATTGTTACCCAGAGTGCTGCGCAAGATCAGGGCCGACTGCCGTCGCGCCATCCTCGTCGCTCCAGACTGGCCGAGGAGATCGTGGTACCCAGATCTGTGGCACCTCACGGTAGGCCAACCATGGGCACTACCAGAACGACCAGACTTGCTATCTCAAGGGCCGTTTTTCCACCTGAATTCTGCGGCCCTGAACCTGACTGTGTGGCCATTGAGTCCTGGATCCTAGCGTCTTCAGGATTATCTCGAAAGGTTATTTCCACCATGAGACAGGCTAGAAAACCATCCTCCGCCAAGATCTACCACAGGACGTGGAAGATATTCTTATCTTGGTGCGCAGCTCAGGGAGTTTCTCCCTGGCCTTTTGCATTGCCTACTTTTCTTTCCTTCCTGCAATCCGGGTTGGAAAAAGGTTTGTCGCTCAGTTCCCTTAAAGGACAAGTCTCAGCGCTATCTGTATTTTTTCAGAGACGCCTAGCACGACTTACTCAGGTACGCACGTTCCTGCAAGGAGTGTGTCATATCGTCCCTCCTTACAAGCGGCCGTTAGAGCCCTGGGATCTGAACAAGGTTCTAATTGCCCTCCAGAAGCCGCCTTTCGAGCCTATGAAGGATGTTTCCCTTTCTCGTCTTTCACAGAAAGTGGCCTTTCTAGTAGCGGTCACGTCTCTTCGGAGAGTGTCCGAGCTAGCGGCGCTGTCATGCAAATCTCCCTTCCTGGTTTTTCACCAGGACAAGGTGGTTCTACGTCCGATTCCTGAGTTTCTCCCTAAGGTGGTATCCCCCTTTCATCTCAATCAGGATATCACATTACCTTCCTTGTGTCCTCATCCAGTTCATCAATTTGAGAGAGGTTTGCATTTGTTGGATCTGGTCAGAGCACTCAGGATCTATATTTCCCGCACGGCGCCCTTACGCCGCTCGGATGCACTCTTTGTCCTTGTCGCTGGTCAGCGTAAAGGGTCGCAAGCTTCCAAATCCACCCTGGCTCGGTGGATCAAGGAACCAATTCTTGAAGCCTACCGTTCTGCGGGGCTTCCGGTTCCTTCAGGGCTGAAGGCCCATTCTACCAGAGCCGTGGGTGCGTCCTTGGCATTGCGCCTCCAAGCTACGGCTCAGCAGGTGTGCCAGGCGGCTACCTGGTCGAGTCTGCACACCTTTACCAAGCATTATCAGGTACATACCTACGCTTCGGCGGACGCCAGCCTAGGTAGACAAGTCCTTCAGGCGGTGGTTGCCCACCTGTAGGACAGGGCTGTTGACGGCCCTATCACGAGGTATTCTTTTACCCACCCAGGGACTGCTTTTGGACGTCCCAATTGTCTGGGTCTCCCAATGGAGCGACAAAGAAGAAGGGAATTTTGTTTACTTACCGTAAATTCCTTTTCTTCTAGCTCCAATTGGGAGACCCAGCACCCGCCCTGTTTTCTTAGGGATTTTTGTTTTTTTCGGGTACACATGTTGTTCATGTTGAACGGTTTCAGTTCTCCGATGTTTCTTCGGGTTGAATTTGTCTTTAAACCTGTTATTGGCTTTCCTCCTTCTTGCTTTTGCACTAAAACTGAGGAGCCCGTGATCCCACGGGAGGGTGTATAGCCAGAAGGGGAGGGGCCTTACACTTTTAAGTGTAATACTTTGTGTGGCCTCCGGAGGCAGTAGCTATACACCCAATTGTCTGGGTCTCCCAATTGGAGCTAGAAGAAAAGGAATTTACGGTAAGTAAACAAAATTCCCTTCTTAATTTAAAATAACAGCGTGGGGTGCCCTCTGTTTTAGATTACCAGCCAAGCTGAAGCTGCCAGCTGTGGATTGCAGGCTGCAGCCATCTGCTTTACCCTAGCTGGCTACAAAAGTATGGGGGACCCATTGTCGTTTGGTTTTTTTTAAATTATTTTTTATTTATATTTTGGATAAATACAAGGCTAAACACACTTTAGTGCCACAAGAAAGTCACTAAAGGGTGCCAGCTTAGAATATGCAGGGGGGTAGGACATTATATGTCTTTCTCATCTATCTATCTATCTCTCTGTCTATCCCTCTGTTCATTCATTCATCCCTCTATCTCTCTGTCTCTATATCTATCTATCTATTCATCTCTATATCTACTCATCTATTTATCTTTCTTGCTGCTTCTGTTTTTTGCGGTCCGCAAAAAAAACGTAAGGCACACGGATGACACACGAATGTATCTGTGAAAAAATTGGCCATTTTTTGCGGACCACAAAAACGGAACGGTCATGTGAATGTAGCCTACATGTGTTCCCTATGGGGGTAGGGGTCGGTACAGAACGATGGTGAGGGGGAGGTCGGTACAGAGCGCCGTGTGTGTGTGTGTGTGTGTGTATGCTAGAGAGATAACAGATCAGGTGCTGGGGTAGAATACTGACAGGGAATGTGTGTGCAGGGGGCGGGCAGGGGACGGGGCTGGACACTGAGGCCGGGCAGTGCCAGCTCTAACTGAGGTTTTGCACAGGAAGTGGTCAGTTTGCTAGAGCAAAATGTAAACAAAGAATATATATATGGTACTGGAAAACAGCACAAAATTTCCATGTGCGGAAAAATTACAAAAAAGTGTGATTGGACAATGGTTTATGGGGTACTTTATTCACCGTGTTCACTGTATGGTAAAACTAATGGGTGGGTGTGATACTTCAGGTTGGTATGAGTTTGTTGATACCAAACATGTTTAGGTTTACTTTTATCTAAGGGGTTAAAAAAAGGTTTGTCCAAAAAATTGGAGCACTTTCTGCAGCATTTTCTGCAACTTGTAGTGTTCTCATTTTTCGGGATATGGGGCTCACTGATGGCTTATTTGTTTGCATTTTTAGCTGTACCATTTTTGCGCAGATGCTACGTTTTGACTCCCTGGTATTGCATTTTGCTGAAAATTTGCGAAGACCAAAAAACGTAACTTTGCCAGTTGGATTTTTTTTTACGGCTACACCATCTACCGATCTAATTGATTCATTTTATATTTTGATAGACTGGGCATTTCTTAACTCTGCAGTACCAAATGAGTGTATAATTTTTATTTTTTTAACCCTTTGATTTTTAGTGGGGCGAATGGAGAATGATTTAAACTTTTAGTTGTTTTTTTAATTCTATAAAACTTTTTTTTTACTTTTTTTTATTTCAATAGTCTCTCTAGTGGTAAGGATTAGCCGTCTGCTTGCTTGTTCAATTCTGCTGATCAGAGCGGCAGAGCTCTGATCAGCTGAAATGCTGCTGTCTTGTTAAAGCCAGCCGGCTGTAACAGGATGTGAGTCATGATAGCGACAGGAGTCATCACATAACCCTGTGCTACCATGGCAACCATCGGCTTCCCATGATCGCGTTACGGGGCCTCCGATGGCGGTGTAGAAAGGCAATTGGAATAGTCATGGGCCTTCGTGTGGATTACATAAGACCTGAGTGTTTTTGGGGTTAATAAAGGAGTGAAAGAGGGTGTTGTTTTTATCTTATTTTGTGTTTGTGTTTATTTATCTTCACTTCCAGATTAGTAATGGGGGAAGGGTTTTCATAGACCCTGCCATTGCTAATCTAGGGCTTAGTGGCAGATGTGAGCTGTTATTAACCCCTTATTAGCCTGATTGCCACCGCACCAGGGGAATCAGGAAGAATCGGGTAAAGTGCCAGGATTGTCACATCTAATGGATGTGACAATCCTGAGTGGCTGTGGGCTGCTATTATTATAACGCGCCTGCTTTATTCCTCTTTTCTTTATTTTTCCATTTTTTATTTCCAAAGGTTCCGGATCATTATCCGGAGTTCTCTGAGAACTCCAGGCCCGGGTCCGGTACTCGGGTATTTTTATAACCTCTCGGATTCTAAATTTTACAGTCCGGGTCTGTCCATCACTAATCAATAGACAAACAAAAAAGTGCAGTGTTGTGTAAACAGAAATATTATATGAAAAATTAAAAATGACATGCCATAAGGCAAGCAAAATCAAGAAATGCAAAAAACTAAATTATTGAGTAAATGTATTAAATATTAGTTGTATCCTAACTATAATTAAATTGTACAATGTTTTTCTCCACTTTTCTTAGATAATAATAGTTTTTCTTATTTTCTCATAGGCACTTCATTCAGGGAAAAGACCCAATCAAAGTCAACATCTAAGTCACTGAGCGGGTCGCGTGAAGTACCTCAAAATTTGCAGACCACCTCAGGTATGATTTTAGCATATACAGATCTCTAAATTATGGATAAAAAGAAAAAGAAACAATTAAAAATAATTTAACACAAACAGTCCCATTCTCACACCACATAAAAATACCCAATTAAAGAAAGCAGTCAAAGCTCTCATTGAGCCCAATAGGAGTCCTTGTGTCCAATCTATAAATCCAATGACTCAAGTTGCGCAAGGGCCTTAAATAGGTTACCACCTCTAACCTCTGATCTATGGCCTTTATAATTAAAGGGGTTATCCGGCTTATTTTGACTTTTCTTCATTATTACCCTTTTGGGCTACATTGGGGCAGGTAAGTAGCTAGTGATCACTTACCTGCCCTGCTGTCAGCCTTTCTCCCCCGGCTCAGAGCGGTCATGTGACCGCTCCTGCCGCGATTTTGCTGCTTCCGGTCATTTCATGTCAACATGGGCAGGACCATGTTAACATGCAAATCTGGAACAGCATGTTGCCGCCCTGCGTGAATTCCCCGCCCCTCTTCCCTGCACCCTCCCACACATTCCTCCGCACCCCGTACTCTCCCCGCCCACGGTGTCACCGCCAGCACCAGGCCCCCGCGGGGATATCGAGCACTGCCATCAGGATGTTAGATGACATCATTGCCTGCTGTGACAATCTTCGCTTCACTCCTGTCAGCGCTGTCAGTGCCTTCTATGCCGCTGCGTTCTCACGTCACTAGCGGTGACATCTCGGGCGATACTGCTGAGAACGCGGCGGGCATAGAAGTCAGGGACAGCGCTGACAGGAGTGAAGCGAAGATCGTCACCGCAGGTAATGATTTCATCTAACCTCCTGACAGCAGCGCTCGGCATCCCCTGCAGTGACCTGGGCTATTGATGTTAGCTCAGGTCACTGCATTACTCTCCCAGCCAATGAGGAACATTCTGTTCTTCATTGACTGGGACATTGACTATGGTATGGATTGTCATGAGACCCCCTTATTGGATTATGCTGGACCAGGATTTGTTTTTCTTTTGAATAAATTGGTGAATGAGGGAATGTTTTGAGGAGTGTTTTTTCAAATAACACTTTTTTTTTTGTTGTCTATTTTTTTTTTATTACTGACTGGGTTTGTCATGTCGGATATCTGATAGACGCGTGACATCACTAACCCCAGGGCTTGATGCCAGGTGACATTACACATCTGGCATCAACCCCATATATTACCCCGTTTGCCACCGCACCAGGGCACGGGATGAGTTGGGGTGAAGCACCAGGATTGGCACATCTAATGGATGTGCCAATTCTGGGGCGGCTGTGGCCTTCTATTTTTAGGCTGGGGAGTGTCCAATAACAGTGGGCCTCCCTAGTCTGAGAATACCAGACCACAGCTGTCTGCTTTACCTTGGCTGGTGATCCAATTTGGGGGGACCCCATGTTTTTTGTTTTAAATTATTTATTTAATTTAAAATAACAGCGTGGGGTGCCCTCTGTTTTAGATTACCAGCCAAGCTGAAGCTGCCAGCTGTGGTTTGCAGGTTGCAGCCATCTGCTTTACCCTAGCTGGCTACAAAAGTATGGGGGACCCATTGTCGTTTGGTTTTTTTAAATTATTTTTTATTTATTTTTTTGATAAATACAAGGCTAAGCACACTTTCGTGCCACATGAAAGTCACTAAAGGGTGCCAGCTTAGAATATGCAGGGGGGTAGGACATTATATGTCTTTCTCATCTATCTATCTATCTATTTATCTATCTGTCTATCCCTCTGTTCATTCATTCATCCCTCTATCTCTCTGTCTCTATATCTATCTATTCATCTCTATATCTACTCATCTATTTATCTTTCTTGCTGCTTCCGCTTTTTTGCGGTCCGCAAAAAAAACGGAAGGCACACGGATGACACACAGATGTATCCGTGAAAAAATTGGCCATTTTTTGCCGACCGCAAAAACGGAACGGTCATGTGAATGTAGCCTACATGTGTTCCCTATGGGGGTAGGGGTCGGTACAGAACGATGGTGAGGGGGAGGTCGGTACAGAGCGCCGTGTGTGTATGTGTGTGTGGGGGAGGGTTGCAGAGCCTGATGTGTGTGGCGCAGAGCCCGATGTGTATGTGTGTGTGTGTGTGTATGTGTGTGTGTGTTTGGCACAGAGCCCGATGTGGGGCTGTTATTTTCATTGCTAGAGTGATAACAGATCAGTTGCTGGGGTAGAATACTGACAGGGAATGTGTGTGCAAGGGGCGGGCAGGGGACGGGGCTGGACCCTGAGGCCGGGCAGTGCCAGCTCTAACTGAGGTTTTGCACAGGAAGTGGTCAGTTTGCTAGAGCAAAATGTAAACAAAGAACTGCAGAGAATAAAGGGATAATTCAAGTGGAACAAAAGTTAGAAAACAAAAAATAACAATATAGGGGTGTTTTATATGACAATACAGCACAGATAAACTCAACATTTTTTGGTAAGCTAATGTCGGACAACTCCTTTAATTTGCTTGAGTCAGATTTATGGTACAATTGGAAATGTTTTGGTAGGGTTTTTAGGTGTTCCGTCTCATGCAGAGTCTTTGTTTTCTCAATGTCCCTGATGTGCTCACGGACTCCCACCTTTAACCCCCTAACCCCTGGACGATTTTTCCGTTTTTGTTTTTTGCTCCCCTTTTCTTTGTCGCTCCATTGGGAGACCCAGACAATTGGGTGTATAGCTTCTGCCTCCGGAGGCCACACAAAGTATTACACTTTAAAAAGTGTAACCCCTCCCCTCTGCCTATACACCCTCCCGTGCATCACGGGCTCCTCAGTTTTATGCTTTGTGTGGAAGGAGGCACACATCCACTCATGAATTCTCAGATTAGTTATATCGGTTGGAAGAAAAGTGGGCCCCCACGGGGCCCCCGGCATGTTCCCTTCTCACCCCACTAAGTCGGCGGTGCTGTTAAGGTTGAGGTACCCATTGCGGGTACAAAGGCCGGAGCCTCATGCCGTCTCCTTCACCATCCCTTAGCGGCTCTGGGAGAAGTGGGATCCTGAGCGGTCATCCATCCACTGGGACCGTGCTCCCTCCGCAGCCCCTGTGGGAATCTGTCGGACAGGAGTTTATTTATCCTCAGGGACCGGGCCCTGCATCACTAAGGTACTCTGTATCCCCATGGGGGATTTGCATGATGCGCCTTCATCCCGGACGCTGCAGCAGCTGCTTATTTGTGACGGCCGGCGGACTTCCGCGCCGACCGCGCCTGTTTGTCGGCCGCGGTCTTAAATTTAGTCCCCGGCTTCAATTGCGGCCTAGTAGCAAAACTCACGCCCCCGGGCCTGTCTATCAGGGGTAAGGGCGGGACGGCCGGCCTGACGTCGGCTGTGAGGGCCGGAACATCCTGTATGTTTCCTCCCCCCTCACTGATCACTGTGGGGACTCCAGATTCCCGCACTTTTTCTAACGCCGCCCACGGCTCCACTCCTCCCCTGAGAGCTCCGGCAGCCATTTCTTTGGCATTCTGCCTGTGGAGGATTTCCTGGGAAGAGTTCTGCAACGCTGGGAGACCTAAGGCAGGGAATCTGGAGGACACACACTCCGCTTTTTAGCGGTCGGTAAGCCACACCGGTCACCCGGTGCTGGTCCCCTTAGGGTGCCGGAATAGATACTATATATATATTTATATATTTCTGTTCGGTCGGGCTGTATACCCTTCCCATATACCCTCAGTGATCACTCTCCTAGGAGACAACAGCATGTTGTCCACAAGGAGCAAGGGTGCCTGTACCTCTTGTGCGGCTAAGTTTCCTGCGGGTTCCACCTACCCTCACTGTGAGCAATGCTCAACCTCTGTTTTGCTTCCTCAACCCGAGCCTCGGTCACTAGTGGGCCCCTCGGCTCAGGTAGAACCCCTTGCTCCCCCTGTCCAGGCGGCAGGGACAGAGTTTGCAGTTTTTGCTGAAAAACTCTCTGAGTCACTCTCACAATCCATGGCTCAGTCTATGGACAAATGGTCTGCCAAGCTGCTTGAAGCTTTGCAGTCCAGACCGGTCCTTACACAAGCCCCGGGCCCTGTTGGATCTTCACCTCCAGGCCCCTCTCTGTCCGCGCCGCAGCACGTTCCCAGGGGTGGCCCTAGGTCTCACGTGGAGGACTCCGGCCCGGACCACAGTCCCAGACCGGCTAAGCGGGCCCGCTGGGAATCTTCCCCGACTTCTTCACGCTGCTCGGGTTCCCAGCGTGAGGACTCTCTGGAGGACGAGGCGGACGTCGCAGCTCAGGGCTCTGACACTGACGTTGCTCTCAATCTTGATACACCTGAAGGGGACGCCATAGTAAATGACCTTATCTCGTCCATCAACCAGGTGTTAGATATCTCTCCCCCGCCGCCACCGGTAGAGGAGTCGACTTCTCAGCAGGAGAAACACCAGTTTCGGTTCCCTAAACGTACACGGAGTGCGTTTTTTGATCACTCTAACTTCAGAGATGCTGTCCAGAAGCCCAGAGCGGTTCCGGACAAGCGCTTTACTAAGCGCCTTACTGACACACGTTACCCCTTCCCCTCTGACGTGGTTAAGGGTTGGGCTCAATGTCCCAAGGTGGATCCCCCAGTCTCTAGATTGGCGGCTAGATCTGTGGTATCGGTTGCAGATGGATCATCGCTAAAGGATGCCACTGACAGGCAGATAGAGCTCCTGGTAAAATCCATCTATGACGCCACAGGCGCGTCTTTTGCCCCGGCCTTTGCAGCCGTGTGGGCACTACAAGCTATCTCAGCTTGTCTGGCTGAGATTAATGCGGTCACACGTAATTCTGCTCCGCAGGTTGCGTCTTTGACTTCTCAGGCGTCAGCTTTTTCTTCCTACGCCATGAACGCAGTTTTAGACTCTGCTAGCCGTACAGCGGTGGCATCCGCTAACTCTGTGGCAGTCCGCAGGGCCATGTGGCTGCGCGAATGGAAGGCAGACTCTGCTTCCAAGAGGTTCTTAACCGGTTTGCCGTTTGCTGGCGACCGCTTGTTTGGTGAACGATTGGATGAGATTATTAAGGAATCCAAGGGAAAGGACTCCTCCTTACCCCAGTCCAAACCAAAGAGACCTCAGCAACGGAAAATACAATCGAGGTTTCGGTCCTTTCGTCCCTCCGCCAAGCCCCAATCCTCTTCGTCCAGCAGGCCGGAGAAAGGCCAGAGGAACTCCTATGCGTGGCGGTCCAAGTCACGCCCCCAAAAGGCCGCAGGAGGCACTGCTTCCAAGGCGGCCTCCTCATGACACTCGGCATCCCCGAACCGCATCCTCGGTCGGAGGCAGGCTCTCCCGCTTTTGCGACACCTGGTGGCCACATGTTCAAGACCGATGGGTGAGAGACATTCTGTCTCACGGTTACAGGATAGAGTTCAGCTCTCGTCCCCCGACTCGTTTCTTCAGAACATCTCCGCCCCCCCGAGCGAGCCGATGCTCTTTTTCAGGCGGTGAACGCTCTGAAGACAGAAGGAGTTGTGATCCCTGTTCCCCTTCAGGAACATGGTCGCGGCTTTTACTCCAACTTGTTTGTGGTGCCAAAGAAGGACGGCTCGTTCCGTCCCGTTCTGGACCTCAAACTGCTCAACAGACATGTGAGCACCAGACGGTTTCGGATGGAGTCTCTCCGCTCTGTCATCGCTTCGATGTCACAAGGAGACTTCCTAGCATCGATCGACATCAAGGATGCTTATCTCCATGTGCCGATCGCACCCAAACATCAACGCTTTTTGCGTTTCGCCATCGGGGACGAACACCTTCAGTTCGTGGCATTGCCTTTCGGCCTGGCGACAGCCCCACGGGTGTTCACCAAGGTCATGGCATCTGTTGTGGCGGTCCTACACTCTCAGGGCCACTCGGTGATTCCCTACTTAGACGATCTTCTGGTCAGGGCACCCTCTCAGATGGCGTGTGAAAACAGCCTTTCCGTCGCTCTGGCGACTCTCCAGCAGTTCGGGTGGATCATCAACTTCCCAAAATCCAAGTTGACACCGACCCAATCACTGACGTACCTTGGGATGGAGTTTCATACTCAGTCAGCAGTAGTCATGCTACCGCTGGACAAGCAGCTTTCGCTGCAGGCAGGGGTGCAATCTCTTCTTCGGGGTCAGTCACACCCCTTGAGGCGCCTCATGCACTTCCTGGGGAAGATGGTGGCAGCGATGGAGGCAGTGCCCTTCGCGCAATTCCATCTGCGGCCACTCCAGTGGGACATTCTCCGCAAATGGGACAGGAGGTCGACTTCACTCGACAGGAACGTCTCTCTTTCCCTTGCAACCAAGACGTCACTTCAGTGGTGGCTCCTTCCCAACTCTCTATCGCAGGGAAAATCCTTCCTACCCCCCACCTGGGCTGTGGTCACGACGGACGCGAGCCTGTCAGGGTGGGGGGCGGTTTTTCTCCACCACAGGGCTCAGGGAACCTGGACTCCGATAGAGTCATCCCTTCAGATCAATATTCTGGAGATAAGGGCAGTGTATCTAGCCCTATTGGCCTTTCATCGGTGGCTGGAGGGCAGGCAGATCCGGATCCAGTCGGACAACGCCACTGCCGTCGCATACATCAACCACCAAGGCGGCACTCGCAGTCGTCAAGCCTTCCAGGAAGTCCGACGAATTCTGCAGTGGGTGGAAGCCACAGCTTCCACCATCTCCGCAGTTCACATCCCGGGCGTAGAAAACTGGGAAGCAGATTTTCTCAGCCGACAGGGCATGGACGCGGGGGAATGGTCTCTTCACCCAGACGTGTTTCGAGAGATCTGTCGCCGCTGGGGAACGCCGGACGTCGATCTCATGGCGTCACGGCACAACAACAAAGTCCCGGCATTCATGGCCCGGTCTCAAGATCACAGAGCTCTGGCGGCGGACGCATTAGTTCAGGATTGGTCGCAGTTTCGACTGCCCTATGTATTTCCTCCTCTGGCGATGCTGCCCAGAGTGCTGCGCAATGTCGTCGCGCCATTCTCGTCGCCCCAGATTGGCCGAGGCGGTCGTGGTACCCGGATCTGTGGCATCTCACGGTGGGTCAACCGTGGGCGCTCCCAGACCGCCCAGACTTGCTGTCTCAAGGACCGTTTTTCCATCTGAATTCTGCGGCCCTCAACCTGACTGTGTGGCCATTGAGTCCTGGCTCCTAGCGTCCTCAGGGTTATCTCAAGATGTCATTGCCACTATGAGACAGGCCAGGAAACCAACGTCCGCCAAGATCTATCACAGGTCTTGGAGGATCTTCTTATCCTGGTGCTCTGATAAGGGTTTTTCTCCCTGGCCCTTTGCCTTACCCACTTTTCTTTCATTCCTTCAATCCGGAATGGACAAGGGTTTGTCTCTCGGCTCTCTCAAGGGACAAGTATCGGCGCTATCCGTATTTTTTCAAAAGCGTCTAGCCAGGCTTCCGCAGGTCCGCACGTTCCTGCAGGGAGTTTGCCACATAGTCCCACCTTACAAGCGTCCGCTGGAACCCTGGGATCTTAACAGGGTGCTAACGGCTCTTCAGTAACCACCTTTCGAGCCGCTGCGGGATGTCTCTTTATCACGTCTTTCGCAGAAGGTGTCATTTCTAGTGGCAGTTACATCGCTCCGTAGAGTGTCGGAGCTGGCAGCGCTGTCATGCAAAGCCCCCTTCCTGGTTTTTCACCAGGATAAGGTGGTTCTGCGTCCGGTCCCGGAATTTCTCCCTAAGGTAGTATCCCCTTTTCATCTCAATCAGGATATCTCCTTACCTTCATTTTGCCCTCATCCAGTTCACCAATGTGAAAAGGATTTGCACTCGTTAGATCTGGTGAGAGCTCTCCGGCTCTACGTGTCTCGCACGGCGCCCCTGCGCCGTTCGGATGCGCTCTTTGTCCTTGTCGCTGGCCAGCGTAAGGGTTCGCAGGCTTCCAAGTCAACCTTGGCTCGGTGGATCAAGGAACCGATTCTTGAAGCCTACCGTTCTTCTGGGCTTCCGCTTCCTTTGGGGCTGAAAGCCCATTCTACCAGAGCCGTGGGTGCGTCCTGGGCATTGCGGCACCGGGCTACGGCTCAGCAGGTGTGTCAGGCAGCTACCTGGTCTAGTCTGCACACTTTCACGAAACACTATCAGGTGCATACCTATGCTTCGGCAGACGCCAGTCTAGGTAGGCGAGTCCTTCAGGCGGCGGTTGCCCACCTGTAAGAGGGGGTCGTTTTCGGCTCTTTTTATCGAGGTATTCTTTTACCCACCCAGGGACTGCTTTTGGACGTCCCAATTGTCTGGGTCTCCCAATGGAGCGACAAAGAAGAAGGGAATTTTGTTTACTTACCGTAAATTCCTTTTCTTCTAGCTCCTATTGGGAGACCCAGCACCCGCCCCTGTTCCCTTCGGGCTGTTTGTTCTTTTGTGTACACATGTTGTTCATGTTGAATTGTTCTTTTGGTTCATGGTTTTCAGTTCTCCGAACATCCTTCGGATTGAATTTACCTTAGACCAATTTATAAGTTTTCTCCTTCCTGCTTTTGCACCAAAACTGAGGAGCCCGTGATGCACGGGAGGGTGTATAGGCAGAGGGGAGGGGTTACACTTTTTAAAGTGTAATACTTTGTGTGGCCTCCGGAGGCAGAAGCTATACACCCAATTGTCTGGGTCTCCCAATAGGAGCTAGAAGAAAAGGAATTTACGGTAAGTAAACAAAATTCCCTTCTTTCCGAGAGTCGTAGCTTTTTTATTTTTCCCGTCAATCTTGCTATAAGAAGGCTTGTTTTTTGCAGGACGTATTGGTCTTTTAAGTGAAACCATGAGTTTTACCATATATGGTACTGGAAAACAGCACAAAATTTCCACGTGCGGAAAAATTACAAAAAAGTGTGATTGGACAATGGTTTATGGGGTACTTTATTCACCGTGTTCACTGTATGGTAAAACTGATGGGTGGGTGTGATACTTCAGGTTGGTATGAGTTCGTTGATACCAAACATGTTTAGGTTTACTTTTATATAAGGGGTTAAAAAAAGGTTTGTCCAAAAAATTGGAGCACTTTCTGCAACTTGTAGTGTTCTCATTTTTCGGGATATGGGGCTCACTGATGGCTTATTTGTTTGCATTTGTAGCTGTACCATTTTTGCGCAGATGCTACGTTTTGACTCCCTGGTATTGCATTTTGCTGAAAATTTGCGAAGACCAAAAAACGTAACTTTGCCAGTTGGATTTTTTTTTACGGCTACGCCATCTACCGATCTAATTGATTCATTTTATATTTTGATAGACTGGGCATTTCTGAACTCTGCGATACCAAATGAGTGTATATTTTTTACTTTTTTAACCCTTTGATTTTTAGTGGGGCGAATGGAGAATGATTTAAACTTTTAGTTGTTTTTTTAATTCTATAAAACTTTTTTTTTACTTTTTTTATTTTAATAGTTTCTCTAGGGGTAAGGATTAGCCGTCTGATCGCTTGTTCATTTCTGCTGATCAGAGCGGCAGAGCTCTGATCAGCTGAAATGCTGCTGTCCTTTTAAAGCCAGCCGGCTGTAACAGGATGTGAGTCATGATAGCGACAGGAGTCATCACATAACCCTGTGCTACCATGGCAACCATCGGCTTCCTATGATAGCGTTACGGGGCCTCCTATGGCGGTGTAGAAAGGCAATTGGAATAGTCATGGGCCCTCGTGTGGATTTCCACAGACCTGCGTGTTTTTGGGGTTAATAAAGGAGTGAAATAGGGTATTGTTTTTATCTTATTTTGTGTTTGTGTTTATTTCTTTTCACTTCCAGATTAGTGATGGGGGTAGGGTTTTCATAGACCCTGCCATTACTAATCTAGAGCTTAGTGGCAGCTGTGAGCTGTTATTAATCCCTTATTAGCCTGATTGCCACCGCACCAGTGCAATCGGGAAGAGCCGGGTAAAGTGCCAGGATTGTCAAATATAATGGATGTGACAATCCTGGGTGGCTGTGGGCTGCTATTGTTATAACGCGCCTGCTTTAATCTTATTTTATTTAATTTCCCTTTATTTATTTTTTATTTCCAAAGGTTCCGGATCATTATCCGGAGTTCCCTGAGAACTCCAGGCCCGGGTCCGGTACTCGGGTATTTTTAAAATCGCTCGGATCCTAAATTTTACAGTCCGGGTCTGTCCATCACTAATCAATAGACAAACAAAAAAGTACATGGTGTTTATGTAGTTGTGTAAACAGAAATATGATATTCAAAATTAAAAATGACATGCCATAAGGCAAGCAAAATCAAGAAATGCAAAAAACTAAATTATTGAGTAAATGTAGTAAATATTAGTTGTATCCAAACTGTAATTAAATTGTTGTACAATGTTTTTCTCCACTTTTCTTAGATAATAATCTTTTTTCTTATTTTCTCATAGGCACTTCATTCAGGGAAAATACCCAATCAAAGTCAACATCTAAGTCAATGAGCGGGTCGAGTGAAGTACCTCAAAATTTGCAGACCACCACAGGTATGGCTTTAGCATATACAGATCTCTAAATTATGGATAAAAAAACTATTAAAAATAATTTTAACACAAACAGTCCCATTCTCACACCACATAAAAATACCCAATTAAAGAAAGCAGCCAAAGCTCTCATTGAGCCCAATAGGAGTCCTTGTGTCCAATCTATAAATAAAGTGACTCAAGTTGCGCAAGGGCCTTAAATAGGTTACCACCTCTAACCTCTGATCTATGGCCTTTATAATTAATTTGCTTTACAATTGGAAATTTTTTGGTAGGGATTTTAGGTGTTCCATCTCATGCAGAGTCTTTGTTTTCTCAATGTCCCTGATGCGCTCACGGACTCCCACCTTTAACCCCCTAACCCCTGGACGATTTTTCCGTTTTTGTTTTTTGCTCCCCTTTTTCCGAGAGTCGTAACTTTTTTATTTTTCCCGTCAATCTTGCCATAAGAGGGCTTGTTATTTGCGGGACGTATTGGTCTTTTAAGTGAAACCATGAGTTTTAACATATATGGTACTGGAAAACCGCAAAAAATGTCCACGTGCGGAAAAATTCCAAAAAAGTGTGATTGGACAATGGTTTATGGGGTGCTTTATTCACCGTGTTCACTTTATGGTAAAACTGATGGGTGGGTGTGATACTTCAGGTTGGTATGAGTTCGTTAATACCAAACATGTTTAGGTTTACTTTTATATAAGGGGTTAAAGAAAGATTTGTCCAAAAAATTGGAGCACTTTCAGCGCCATTTTCTGCAACTTATAGTGTTCTCATTTTTCGGGATGTGGGGCTCACTGATAGCTTATTTGTTTGCATTTTTAGCCGAACCATTTTTGCGCAGACGCTACGTTTTGACTCCCTGGTATTGCATTTTGCTCAAAATTTGCGAAGACCAAAAAACTTAACTTTGCCGGTTGTAATTTTTTTTTACGGCTACGCCGTCTACCGATCATATTAGTTCATTTTATATTTTGATAGACTGGGCATTTCTGAACTCTGTGATACCAAATGAGTTGGTATGAGGCGGGGCTCGGCGGCTCTGCTCTGTGTGGGGCTGCTCAGCTCTGTGCGTCTCGGCTCTGTGCGGCAGGCAATGAGGCACGGGCCATTCTGAATATGGCGGTGAGCGCTTTAAATAATGGCGCCTAAAGTCGGCGCATGCGCAGATGGAGCTCTCGGCTTAATCTTTCATCTGCGCATGTGTGGCACCACTGAGGCTTCAGTCGCCACAGAGGTACTGCACCTCATCCAGAGGTGTGGTATTCCATCTTGAGTATGAAGGAGGTCATCCACTGGTTCACACAAAAGCACAACACCCTGATTCAGCAACACCTCATCAGAAATGGCAAGGGAGTGCTGTACCTGAAGCCAGGCTGAAAGGGTGGAGTCTTAGGAGTGGGAAAACAGTAGTAAAGTGGGAACAGGAATGTGAGTGTGGAGAGGGAAGGAGAAGTAGAGGAGTGAAGAGACCTTTGGTCTGGAGCTGGTTCACCTCGACCCAGGGCCAGACAGAAGGGGTCCCAGGGACCACGGGAAGTGCACCAGCCACCTGTGGCCATGTTCCACATACAGCAACCAAGTGGAGGAACTTGGCCGCATATCGGGGACTGGTCCCTAGGCTACAGGAGAAGAACCTACGTACTCCGCTAGTAAAACCAACGGCTGAGGTGACTGCAAGCACATAGGCCACATCCATACACGAGTTCACTGGAAGGTGACTTTACAGGGCCAAGGGATAGAGCTTCACACCGCCCAAAAGGGCTCGCGGGCACTGGCACAGGGCTCTGTGTACGAAGGCGCAAAAGCAGGAGGGAGAAGCAAGCACAGGAAGGCGACCAGGAAAGGGACAAATAAAGAATTGCTCCGGACTCGACCTCCGAACTACCCGAGATCGGCTGGAGCCCTTCACAGTGATACCCAGCACTCTAAAGGCGATCACTGGCTAGTAGTGTTACCTTGGAACCTGCTACAGTGAGTAAACATCTTGAGACTGCATTCCTGTGTCGCTCCGTTATTCACCTGCGCCTCCGGCTCTGCAAACCACCACCATCATAGACTACTACCACCACCATTCGCCCCAGGGCCCAGCTCTACCTGTGGACAGCTATACCAATAAAGCTACATCACCAACTGACCCCGGGGTCCCATCCGCAGCGTCGGCTATCTCTGGCCGAATACCACAGGTGCCATCACGAACTACCATCCCCATCATTCATCATCATCTCTTTCATCTTTATTAAATGACACCGCCGGGGTCATGGAACCGGGCCTTGCCACCGTGGCGTCCCAGCAGCAGAAACGTGGCCTGGTAACAGTGCCCCACGGCCCCGGTTTGTGCGTCACATGCGACGACTCCGGCCACCATTATTTGAGGCCCTCACCGCCATCTTCATAATGGCCAGTGCCTTATCCTCCACACAGAGCAGCGCCCGCAGTGGGTCCCCTCTGTACCACTCACAGCATCAAAGGACTCCAGTATCACCCCTGTCACCTGTGATCCCTGCTCCTCTGCCGCTCTCCTCCTTGGTAAGACACCATCGAATTATAAAACGGACACCATATGGGGTTTTTTCCCTCCAAATTTGGGATGCATCTTATAATCTGGTGCGTCTTATAAAACGAAAAATACGGTATACAGCAAAGTCTTGCATTGGAACTGTTTTTCATTTGGAACTGGAGGTACACTTTAAGATATTTTGGTTGCGATTCATCTAGAATGGCGTTCACACTGGTCTAATTAGGGGGCATGAAGAGTCAGATGCTCCTAATTCATGAAAAGGTTAAACTGGTGTGATCAGAGACAACTGTAAGGCAAGGTTCACACTGTGTTTGTGCTCACTGACGGCATACCCTCCAGAGGTATGTGCCTGATTTTGGCCACAGTCAGGATGGATGTCAAGGCATTCGTCTGCTGTAACGGCTCACTATCAATATGATCGCATATTGACTCTACACCCACCTTTTTTTTTTTAACAAAACATGACTTGCAGAATATGGCGACAGAAGCCAAATTGTTTTTGTAAAAATTTTTTGAGCAGTAAATTAAAAAATAAATATATAAATTTGACATCCCATAATCATGACTCTTAGAAAAAGTTAAAAGATCGCTACCAGATAACCAAAAAGTGACCAGTGCTATTACAAACAAGTAAAAAATTAAAGTGACATTACTGGCGTTTTTTTTTTCACCATTTCCACTTATTTGGTAAAATAAATGGTGTCATGCAAAAATAGCAAGCCCTCTTGCTTCTAATACTAAAAAAGTTATGGCTCCCAGTAGGAGAGGAAAAAAAATGACAGTATTCTGGGAAAAAGTTCTATGTCTGCGTCATTACAACCTCATGCTCAGGGATTGTTACGCCACAAATGTCCTGTCCATAGTCAAAGCAATCTGATGTACACCGTACACAAGTATTGGTGCTCAACTCTAAATCATTAAATTCAGGTCTTTTATATGGTCCCACTGCCACAGGTATATAAATTCCAGCCTCTAAACATGCAATCTGTTCTGCAAATATTTGTGAAACAATAACAAATTCTAAAGAGCTTACTGGTCACTGATCATGGTGCTGTAATATGTTGTCACAAGTCATTTCATGAATGGCAAAACTGACCTGGTTTGGTGTTGAATAACTTGACTGGCCCTCAAAGAGTCCTAACCTCAACCCCATCAAACGCCTTTTGGCCTGAACTAGAGATTGCAAACCAGGTCCTCTCGTCCATCATCAGTGGCTGACCTGATAAATCAACAAAGTCTGCATAAAAATACCTCAGAATTCGTTAGAAAGCCTTCCAAAAGAGTGTAAGCTGCAATATCAGCAAAGCGAAATGACCATGGATTTAGAATGAAATGTCATAAAAGCTCCTTCCAATGTAATGTGTAGACATCACGATACTTTCTTCATCGTTCCTTATGGGAGACCCAGACCATGGGTGTATAGCTTCTGCCTCCGGAGGACACACAAAGTACTACACTCAAACGTGTAGCTCCTCCCTCCGGGCTATATACACCCCCTGGATGACAATCTAACCAGTTCAATGCTTTGTGTTTCAGGAGGTCACACACACACATGCATTCTCTGATTTTTAATTTTTAAGATTTTTGATTTCAAAGATATGGAAGAAAAGCGGGTCCAGTCTGGACTCCCGGCATGTCCCTTCTCACCCCACTGTGTCGGCGGTGCTGTTAAGGTTGACTTTACAAGGCTGGAGCCTTCACATGCCGCGCTCCTTCACCATCCTCTGAGGCTCTGGCTTGAAGTGGGAGCCATCACGGTCCTCTCTGCTTTGCAGGAGACCGGTCTCCATCCGCAGCCCTGTCAGGATTCTGCCGGACGGAGCGCTTAACCCCCCCCAGGGACATGGCCCTGCGTCTCAAAAGCTAAGTATTGAGACGTTTCTCAGGGGTCCCGGGTACATTTATTATGGGGAGAGTGTGTCTTTTGACTTTGCTGTAAATTCCGGCCGGTTCTCTGGGTTTTTCCTGAGAACCGCGCCGAGGGTGCCTGCTCGTCGGCCGCATGTAAAAATCTAGGCCCCGGCTTCAGTTGCGGCCTAGTTTCGGTTTCAGCTTCCCCTGCATGTCATTCATGCAGGGGAACAGTGTGGCTCCGCCCACCGGCCGTTCAGCAGAGGGGAGGACACTCCTCTCTGAGGAGATGTTTCCCTCCCCTGTATCTCTCCTTGGCCCTCCGGTTTCCCGCTCTTGGGCTAATCCCCGCCCCCCCTCCTCACTCCAGCTCCATTTTATCAGCGTTCTCACACTGATCGGCGCTGGCTGCTGCAGCTGCTGCATCCTGGAAAGCGCTTCACTGGGGGTCCGAGCTGTGGAATCCGGAGGGCACACACGGTCTGGTAAGCCACAACCTCTGGTTGTGGGCTTTATTATACACTCTCAGGGGGTCATTCTACAGGAGTGTATTCTTTACTGCAGAGCCTCCACCTCAGCAGCATGTCTGTCACTAGGAGCAAGTCTGCTAAGCTGTACGCTATATGACTGCATGTAAGCTCATTCTGCAAGAACCGAGCACTTATCCACACTGTGATGCCTGCTCTAACATGGTGGTGCCTCAGCCTGGAGCCTCTTCAGGGGTCCCTCCGGCTGCTCCGGCCCCGGTGGCTGAACCCCCGGCTTGGGTAGCATCTTTTTCCAGAGCTATCTCCCAGTCTTTTGCCGACTCCATGGTACAGCTGTCCCGGACTCTGCTGACCATGAATCAGCCCCCTTCTCAGGGCGCCTCTGCTGCTCCGAGCTCTGCAGAGCTCTCAGAGCATGTTTTAGGACCCCGTCCTCCTAAACGGAGACGCAGGAACCCTTCTCCTTCCTCGTCCCACGGCTCTGATTCACGAGCTGAATTGCAGGGCGAGGAGGATACTTTTACTGTGGGCTCAGACGCTACCTCTATGTACCCCATTGACTTATCTGAGGGTGATGCGGATGTTAGTGACTTGATTGCATCCATTAACTCCGTACTGAACCTCAGTCCCCCAGTGTCAGAGGAACAAGCCTCTCTGGTAGAAATACACCAGTTTACCTCTCCTAAGAGAGCTAGGAGTACGTTTTTTAACCACTCCAGTTTTCAGGCCACTGTTACCAAGCCCAGGGCCTGTCCTGACAAACGCTTCCCAAAGCGTAGTTCTGATGACCGTTTTCCCTTTCCACCAGAGGTGGTTAAGGAGTGGGCTCAGTCCCCAAAGGTAGACCCTCCGGTGTCTAGAATCTCAGCCCGGACAGTCGTATCTGTGGCCGATGGCACCTCTCTTAAGGATCCCACTGACCGCCAGGTTGACCTTCTGGCCAAATCTGTATATGAGGCGGCAGGAGCCTCGTTCTCCCCGTCTTTTGCAGCAGTGTGGGCTCTTAAGGCAGTCTCTGCCTCTCTGGCGGAGATACATTCCCTCGCCAGGGACTCTATACCCGAGATGGTTGCCTTAACTTCCCAGGCTTCGGCTTTTTCGTCCTACGCCATGTCTGCCATTCTGGAGGCTTCTCACCGCACGGCGGTGGCTTCCGCTAATTCTCTCGCGATCCGCAGGATTTTGTGGCTTCGAGAGTGGAAAGCAGACGCTTCTTCTAAGAAGTACCTTGCTGGGCTCCCCTTTGCTGGGTCCCGGCTGTTCGGTGAACAACTGGATGAAATTATTAAGGAAGCTACTGGCGGGAAGAGTACTTCCTTGCCACAAACTAAAACCAGGAAACCTGTCCAGGGCAGGAACCAGTCGAGGTTTCGTTCCTTTCGTTCCTCTAACTGGTCGTCCTCTAAGCCCTCAGCCTCGTCCACTAACTCAGCCAAGGATCGTAAACCCAACTGGCGCGCGAAGCCGCGTCCTCAGAAGAACGGAGGAGCCGCTGCCACTAAGGCAGCCTCCTCTTGACTATCTGGCTGCGCCAGCAACGTCCTTGGTCGGTGGCAGGCTCTCCCTCTTTGGCGACGTGTGGTTTCAGCACGTCTCCGATCAGTGGGTGCGGGATATCATCTCCCACGGCTACAGGATAGAATTTTCTTCCAGCCCGCCAAACAGATTTTTTCTGTCCATTCCCCCCTGCTCCAAAGCCGCCGCCTTCTCACAGGCCGTGGCATCCTTGCAGGCCAACGGTGTAATTGTTCCGGTTCCCGCCCGGGAACGGTTCAGAGGTTTCTACTCAAACCTCTTCCTAGTCCCCAAGAAGGACGGTTCCTTCCGGCCCATCCTGGATCTCAAGCTTCTCAACAAGCATGTTCAGGTGCGGCGCTTTCGCATGGAATCTCTGAGATCAGTCATTGCCTCAATGACCCAAGGAGATTTTCTAGCATCCATCGACATCAGAGATGCCTATCTGCATGTGCCTATTGCGGTTTCACACCAACGTTGGCTACGCTTTGCAGTCGGAGAGGAACATTTCCAATTCGTGGCTCTCCCCTTCGGGTTAGCCACGGCCCCTCGTGTTTTCACCAAGGTCATGGCAGCAGTGGTTGCGGTCCTGCATCTCCAGGGGTTGGCAGTAATCCCCTACCTGGACGACCTTCTAGTCAAGGCCTCATGCAGTGCAGACTGCCAGCGGAGCGTCTCGCTCACTCTCGACACGCTTGTTCAATTCGGGTGGCTTGTCAATCTGCCCAAGTCCACTTTGACCCCGACCCAGGAACTTACGTACCTAGGGATGCAATTCGAGACTCTGCCGGCACTTGTGAAGCTGCCCTTAGTCAAACAGCAGTCCCTTCATCTGGCGGTGCGCTCTCTGTTGAAGCCCCGCCGTCATTCCATCAGGCACCTCATGCAGGTGCTGGGTCAGATGGTGGCGTCAATGGAAGCGGTTCCCTTTGCCCAGTTCCATCTGCGTCCCCTGCAGCTGGACATTCTCCGCTGTTGGGACAAGCGGACCTCTTCCTTGCACAGGCTAGTGGCTCTGTCGCCGCAGACCAGGAGCTCTCTTCAGTGGTGGCTTCGGCCCCTCTCTCTGTCACAGGGACGCTCCTTCCTGACTCCGTCCTGGGTGATCCTCACCACGGATGCCAGCCTCTCCGGCTGGGGAGCAGTATTTCTCCACCACCGAGCACAGGGCACTTGGACTCCGTCCGAATCAGCCCTCTCGATCAATGTGCTGGAAATCAGGGCTGTTCTTCTAGCTCTCGTAGCCTTTCACCACCTGTTGGCGGGCAAGCACATTCGAGTCCAGTCGGACAACGCGACAGCGGTTGCCTACATCAATCACCAGGGCGGGACTCGCAGCCGCCTGGCGATGTTGGAGGTTCAACGAATCCTTCAGTGGACGGAGGACTCCAAGTCCACCATATCCGCAGTCCACATCCCAGGCGTAGAAAACTGGGAGGCCGATTATCTCAGCCGTCAAACCGTGGACAGCGGCGAGTGGGCCCTGCATCCGGCAGTGTTCAGGTCAATCTGCCGCAAGTGGGGCACTCCGGAAGTGGATCTAATGGCATCCCGGCACAACAACAAGGTTCCGGTTTACGTGGCTCGCTCCCACGATCCTCAGGCCTTCGCAGCGGACGCGCTGGTTCAAGATTGGTCCCAGTTCCGTCTGGCCTATGTGTTTCCTCCTCTAGCGCTCTTGCCCAGGGTTCTGCGCAAGATCAGAATGGAGGGCCGTCGGGTCATAATCATTGCTCCAGACTGGCCCAGGCGAGCTTGGTACCCAGACCTGCTCCGTCTGTCCGTAGAAATGCCGTGGCATCTCCCGGACCGCCCAGACCTTCTCTCTCAAGGTCCGTTTTTCCGCCAGAATTCTGCGGCTCTCAGATTGACGGCGTGGCTCTTGAGTCCTGGATCCTGACGGCTTCAGGCATTCCTTCTGAGGTCATCTCCACTATGACTCAGGCTCGGAAGTCTTCCTCGGCCAAGATTTACCACAGGACTTGGAAGATTTTCCTGTCCTGGTGTCGCTTTTCCGGCCATGCTCCTTGGCCGTTCTCCTTGCCGACCATCCTGTCCTTTCTACAGTCCGGTCTGCAGCTAGGACTGTCCCTCAATTCCCTCAAGGGACAGGTGTCGGCTCTGTCGGTATTATTCCAGCGGCGTATCGCCCGACTGGCTCAGGTGCGCACCTTCATGCAGGGCGCATCTCACCTCATTCCTCCTTACCGGCGGCCTTTGGATCCCTGGGATCTTAATCTGGTCCTCACGGCCTTACAGAAACCCCCCTTTGAGCCTCTTAGGGAGGTTCCTTTGTTTAGACTTTCACAGAAAGTGGTTTTTCTAGTAGCCATAACTTCTCTCAGGAGAGTCTCTGATTTGGCTGCGCTCTCTTCGGAGTCACCTTTTTTAGTGTTTCACCAAGACAAGGTGGTTCTCCGTCCGACTCCGGATTTTCTCCCTAAGGTGGTGTCTTCTTTCCACCTTAACCAGGACATTTAGTTGCCTTCCCTTTGTCCGGCCCCTGTGCATCGCTTTGAGAAGGCGTTGCATACCTTGGATTTGGTGCGGGCGCTCCGAATCTATGTGTCACGCACCGCCGCTTTTAGGTGGTGCACCTCACTTTTTGTGCTAACCACGGGTCAGCGCAAGGGTCTCTCGGCTTCTAAACCGACCCTAGCTCATTGGATTAGGTCGGCCATCTCCGATGCCTACCAGTGTTCTCAGGTGCCCCCACCGCCAGGGATTAAGGCGCACTCGACCAGAGCTGTCGGTGCCTCCTGGGCTTTCAGGCACCAGGCTACGGCTCAGCAGGTTTGTCAGGCTGCCACTTGGTCTAGTCTGCACACCTTTTCGAAGCACTACCAAGTGCATGCTCATGCTTCGGCAGATGCGAGTTTGGGCAGACGCATCCTTCAGGCGGCTGTCGCCCATTTGTGAAGTTAGGTTTTGCCTACTTCTCAGTTTGGTTTATTTCCCACCCATGGACTGCTTTGAGACGTCCCATGGTCTGGGTCTCCCATAAGGAACGATGAAGAAAAAGAGAATTTTGTTTACTTACCGTAAATTCTTTTTCTTATAGTTCCGACATGGGAGACCCAGCACCCTCCCTGTTGCCTGTTGGCAGTTCTTGTTCCGTGTGTTTCACCGGCTGTTGTTGTAGACAGAGGTTCCGGTTTTTCCGAGTTTTACTCTATCTCTACTTATGGGTGGATGTCCTCCTTCAGCTTTTGCACTGAACTGGTTAGATTGTCATCCAGGGGGTGTATATAGCCCGGAGGGAGGAGCTACACGTTTGAGTGTAGTACTTTGTGTGTCCTCCGGAGGCAGAAGCTATACACCCATGGTCTGGGTCTCCCATGTCGGAACTATAAGAAAAAGAATTTACGGTAAGTAAACAAAATTCTCTTTTTCTTTGTCGCTCTATTGGGAGACCCAGACAATTGGGTGTATAGCTACTGCCTCCGGAGGCCACACAAAGTATTACACTTAAAAGTGTAAGGCCCCTCCCCTACTGCCTATACACCCCCCGTGGGATCACGGGCTCCTCAGTTTTCATGCTTTGTGCGAAGGAGGCTAACATCCACGCATAGCTCCACTGTTTAGTCAGCAGCAGCTGCTGACTTTGTCGGATGGAAGAAAAGAGGGCCCATACTAGGGCCCCCAGCATGCTCCCTTCTCACCCCACTTTTGTTGGCGGTGTTTGTTAAGGTTGAGGTACCCATTGCGGGTACGGAGGCTGGAGCCGACATGCTGCTTTCCTTCCCCATCCCCTTAGGGCTCTGGGTGAAGTGGGATCCTATCGGTCTCCAAGTACAGGAGACCGTGCTCCGTCCACAACCCCTGGGAATCTGCTGGACATGGAGCTGAGTATCGTCAGGGACAGGGCCCTGCTACATTAAGGTACTCTGGGTCCCCGTACAGATCGCGCACACACACCAGCATTGCTGGGTGTGTTAGTGCGCCGGGGACTGCAGCGCGGCGCGCTGGTGCTTTACTCACTGCAGCTTTGCTGAGTGAGTTTCTGTATTAGGAACTGCCGCGCCGGCCGCGGCTGGCGGTTTTTTACACTGCGGCGCGGCTGGGACGTGTGGTGCGCCGGGGACTTCCGCGCTGGCCGTGCTTATACGACGGCCGCGCTTATAAATCGAGTCCCCGGCTTTTGCGGCCTAGTTCCGTTTCGTTCCCGCCCCCAGGCCTGCCAGTCAGGGGAAGGGCGGGACGCTGGTCAGAACGTCAGCGCCGAGGGCTGGAGTCTGCTTAGCATACTCCAACCCCCCTCACTAGGCACAGTGGGACGCTAGTTTCCCGCACTTTGTCTGGGGCACGCCCACGGCCCGCCCCTCTTCACAGGACGCCGGCAGCCATTCCTGTTTGCAGTCTGAGTGGAGAAGGGACACGAGCTCTGGGAGACCCAGGCACGGGATTCTGGCGGTCACACACCCGCTTTTCAGCGGGCGGTAAGCAGCCCTCGAGGGCTCACCCCACTAGTGCCGCAGTGTTCATTTGTACTTTATGCTTGTATGATACATTGCATTGTACGGTCGCTATTCTTGGCTATATACCCTCCTAGATTGCTAGACAACAGCATGTCGTCCGCAAAAAGCAAAGGGGCCAAGACACAGGCTTTCTATGCTACTTGTACCGCATGTAAGGCTGTTCTACCGGCAGGTGCCACTGACCCCCATTGTGTGCAATGTTCGGCCCCTGTAGCACTTGCTCTGCCGGGGCCTCTGCTAGAGGTGGCCCAAGGAGAACCACCTGTGAACACTGTCCAGGTGACAGGGACGGAGTTTGCAGTTTTTGCTGATAGACTGTCGGTGACTATGTCTAAAATCCTTGAGACTTTGCAGTCCAGACCGGTAACTCAGACCATGGGCACTGTTGATTCAATGCTCCCTGGTTCCCCTCTTTTGGAACACATCCGTGCTCCGGGGGGGTCCCATGCATCCCGGGGTGATGGCTCTGACACGGACGACAGTCCCAGACAGCCTAAGCGAGCTCGCTATGAGCGACCCTCGACTTCATCACACTGGTCAGGGTCCCAGCAGGAAGGCTCTCTGTTTGATGAGACAGAGGTTGCTGATCAGGATTCTGATCCTGAGACCGCTCTCAATCTGGATACACCTGATGGGGACGCAATGGTGAACGATCTCATAGCGTCCATCAATAAAATGTTGGATATTTCTCCCACAGCTCCTCCAGTGGAGGAGTCAGCTTCACAGCAGGAGAAATTCCATTTCAGGTATCCTAAGCGTAAATTGAGTACTTTTCTGGACCACTCTGACTTTAGAGAGTCAGTCCAGAAACACCACGCTTATCCAGATAAGCGTTTCTCCAAACGTCTTAAGGATACACGTTATCCCTTTCCCCCTGACGTGGTCAAAGGCTGGACCCAGTGTCCAAAGGTGGATCCCCCAATCTCCAGGCTTGCGGCTAGATCCATAGTTGCAGTGGAAGATGGGGCTTCACTTAAAGACGCCACTGACAGACAGATGGAGCTCTGGTTGAAATCCATCTATGAAGCTATCGGCGCGTCGTTTGCTCCAGCATTCGCAGCCGTATGGGCACTCCAAGCTATTTCAGCTGGTTTGGCGCAGATTGACACTGTCACACGTACATCTGTTCCGCAAGTAGCGTCCTTAACCTCTCAAATGTCTGCATTTGCGTCTTACGCTATTAATGCTGTCCTGGACTCTACAAGCCGTACGGCAGTGGCGTCCGCCAACTCCGTGGTTTTACGCAGAGCATTGTGGTTAAGGGAATGGAAGGCAGATTCTGCTTCCAAGAAGTGCTTAACCAGTTTGCCATTTTCTGGTGACAGACTGTTTGGTGAGAGATTGGATGAAATCATTAAACAGTCCAAGGGTAAGGATTCATCCTTACCTCAGCCCAGACCAAATAAACCCCAACAGAGGAAGGGACAGTCGAGGTTTCGGTCCTTTCGAGGCTCGGGCAGGTCCCAATTCTCCTCGTCCAAAAGGACTCAAAAGGATGAGAGGAGCTCAGATTCTTGGCGGGCCCAGTCACGCCCAAAGAAAGCAGCCGGAGGAACCGCTACCAAAGCGGCTTCCTCATGACTTTCGGCCTCCTCTCTCCGCATCCTCGGTCGGTGGCAGGCTCTCCCGCTTTGGCGACATTTGGCTGCCACATGTCAAGGACCGTTGGGTGAGAGACATTCTGTCTCACGGGTACAGGATAGAGTTCAGTTCTCGTCCTCCAACTCGATTCTTCAGAACTTCTCCGCCTCCCGGCTGAGCCAATGCTCTTCTGCAGGCGGTGTGCTCTTTAAAGGCAGAAGGAGTGGTGATCCCTGTTCCTCTTCAGGAGCAAGGTCACGGTTTTTACTCCAATTTGTTTGTGGTGCCAAAAAAGGACGGGTCTTTCCGTCCTGTTCTGGACCTAAAACTGCTCAACAAGCATGTGAAAACCAGGCGGTTCCGGATGGAATCCCTCCGCTCCGTCATCGCCTCAATGTCTCAAGGAGATTTCCTAGCATCAATAGACATCAAGGATGCTTATCTCCACGTGCCGATTGCTCCAGAACACCAGCGTTTTCTACGCTTCGTTATAGGAGACGAACACCTTCAGTTCGTAGCCCTGCCTTTCGGTCTGGCGACAGCCCCAAGGGTCTTCACCAAGGTCATGGCAGCAGTAGTAGCAGTCCTGCACTCTCAGGGTCACTCTGTGATCCCTTACTTGGACGATCTACTTGTCAAGGCACCCTCTCAAGAGGCATGCCAACACAGCCTGAACGTTGCGCTGGAGACTCTCCAGAGTTTCGGGTGGATCATCAACTTTTCAAAGTCAAATCTGACCCCAACCCAATCGATAACATACCTTGGCATGGAGTTTCATACTCTATCAGCGATAGTGATGCTTCCGCTGGACAAACAGCGTTCACTACAGACAGGGGTGCAATCTCTCCTTCAGGGCCAGTCGCATCCCTTGAGACGCCTCATGCACTTCTTGGGGAAGATGGTAGCAGCAATGGAGGCAGTCCCTTTCACGCAGTTTCATCTGCGTCCATTACAATGGGACATTCTCCGCCAATGGGACGGGAAGTCGAAGTCCCTAGACAGGAACGTCTCCCTTTCTCAGGCGGCCAAGGATTCTCTTCAGTGGTGGCTTCTTCCCACCTCATTGTCAATAGGAAAGTCTTTCCTACCCCCATCCTGGGCGGTGGTCACAACGGACGCGAGTCTATCAGGGTGGGGAGCAGTTTTTCTCCACCACAGGGCTCAAGGTACGTGGACTCAGCAAGAGTCCACCCTTCAGATCAATGTTCTGGAAATCAGAGCAGTGTATCTTGCCCTACAAGCCTTCCAGCAGTGGCTAGAAGGCAAGCAGATCCGAATTCAGTCGGACAACTCCACAGCGGTGGCATACATCAACCACCAAGGAGGGACACGCAGTCGGCAAGCCTTCCAGGAAGTCCGGCGGATTCTGACGTGGGTGGAAGACACGGCATCCACCATATCCGCAGTTCACATCCCGGGCGTAGAAAACTGGGAAGCAGACTTCCTCAGTCGCCAGGGTATGGACGCAGGGGAATGGTCTCTTCACCCGGACGTGTTTCAGGAAATTTGTCGCCGCTGGGGGAGGCCGGACGTCGACCTAATGGCGTCCCGGCACAACAACAAGGTCCCGGCCTTCATGGCACGGTCTCACGATCTCAGAGCTCTGGCGGCGGACGCCTTAGTTCAAGATTGGTCGCAGTTCCGGCTGCCTTATGTGTTCCCACCTCTGGCGCTGTTGCCCAGAGTGCTACGCAAGATCAGGTCCGACTGCCGCCGCGCCATCCTCGTCGCTCCAGACTGGCCAAGGAGGTCGTGGTACCCGGATCTGTGGCATCTCACGGTAGGACAACCGTGGGCAATACCAGACCGGCCAGACTTGCTGTCTCAAGGGCCGTTTTTCCATCAGAATTCTGCGGCCCTGAGCCTGACTGTGTGGCCATTGAGTCCTGGATCCTAGCGTCTTCAGGATTATCTCAAGAGGTCATTGCCACCATGAGACAGGCTAGGAAACTATCCTCTGCCAAGATCTACCACAGGACGTGGAAGATATTCTTAACTTGGTGCTCTGCTCAGGAAGTTTCCCCCTGGCCATTTGCTTTGCCTACGTTTCTTTCCTTCCTGCAATCCGGGTTGGAAAAAGGTCTGTCGCTCGGCTCCCTTAAGGGACAAGTCTCTGCGCTATCTGTATTTTTTCAGAAGCGCCTAGCACGACTTCCTCAGGTACGCACGTTCCTGCAAGGGGTTTGTCATATCGTCCCTCCTTACAAGCCCTGGGATCTGGGATCTGAACAGGGTTCTAATTGCTCTCCAGAAGCCGCCTTTCGAGCCTTTGAGGGATGCATCATATCTCACGGCTACAGGATAGAATTCTCTTCCAGCCCTCCAAACAGATTTTTTCTCTCAACTCCAAGGCCGCTGCCTTCTCGCAGGCCGTGGCGTCCTTGCAGGCAAACGGAGTGATTGTCCCAGTTCCCGCTCAGGAACGGTTCAGAGGTTTTTACTCAAATCTCTTCCTAGTTCCAAAAAAGGACGGTACCTTCCGGCCCATCCTGGATCTCAAGCTTCTCAACAAGCATGTCCGGGTGCGGCATTTTCGCATGGAGTCTCTGCGATCAGTCATTGCCTCTATGACCCAAGGGGATTTCCTGGCATCCATCGACATCAGAGATGCCTATCTACATGTGCCAATCGCAGTGTCACATCAGCGTTGGTTACGTTTTGCGATAGGAGAGGATCATTTCCAATTCGTGGCTCTCCCCTTCGGGTTAGCCACGGCCCCTCGGGTATTCACCAAGGTCATGGCGGCAGTGATTGCGGTCCTGCACCTCCAGGGGTTAGCAGTGCTTCCTTATCTGGACGACCTTCTGGTCAAGGGTCCATCCAACGCAGACTGTCAGCGGAGTGTTTCGCTCACTCTCGCCACCCTAGCCCAATTCGGGTGGATTGTCAATCTTCCCAAATCCACTCTGACTCCGACTCAGAGTCTCATGTACCTAGGGATGCAGTTCGAGACTTTGCCGGCACTTGTGAAGTTGCCCTTAATCAAACAGCAGTCTCTCCGGCTAGCGGTGCGCTCTCTCCTGAGGCCCCGCCGTTATTCCCTCAGGCGCCTGATGCAGGTGCTGGGTCAAATGGTGGCTTCCATGGAGGCGGTTCCCTTTGCCCAGTTCCATCTGCGTCCTCTGCAGCTGGACATTCTCCGCTGTTGGGACAAGCGGCCTTCCTCCTTACAGAGGTTAGTGGCTCTGTCGCCACGGACCAGGAGCTCTCTTCAGTGGTTGCTTCGATCCCTCTCCCTGTCCCAAGGGCGCTCCTTCCTGGCTCCGTCCTGGGTGATTCTCACCACGGATGCCAGCCTATCCGGCTGGGGAGCGGTACATCTCCACCACAGAGCGCAGGGCACTTAGACTCCGTCCGAGTCAGCCCTTTCAATCAATGTGCTGGAAACCAGAGCTGTGGTTCTAGCTCTCCTAGCCTTTCACCACCTGTTGGCGGGCAGGCACATTCAAGTCCAGTCAGACAACGCGACAGCGGTTGCCTACATCAATCACCAAGGCGGGACACGCAGCCGCCTGGCAATGTTGGAGGTCCAACGCATTCTTCAATGGGCGGAGGACTCCAAGTCCACCATATCCGCAGTCCACATCCCTGGCGTAGAAAACTGGGAGGCAGATTATCTCAGCCGTCAATCCGTGGACGGTGGCGAGTGGTCCCTGCACCCGGCAGTGTTTCAGTCAATCTGCCGCAAGTGATGTACTCCGGACGTGGACCTAATGGCATCCTGTCACAACAACAAGGTTCCGGTTTATGTGGCTCGCTCCCACGATCCTCAGGCCTTCACCGCGGACGCTCTGGTTCAAGACTGGTCCCAGTTTCGTCTGTCCTACGTGTTTCCCCCTCTAGCTCTCTTGCCCAGAGTCCTGCGCAAGATCAGAATAGAGGGCCGTCGAGTCATCCTCAACTATAACAGATGCAAGCTTGTCCTGTTTGGTGGAGATGATATTTAATAAAATAAGTAGAAATCCACTAAAAGTTTTGTTTGGTTATCTTGCAATCCCGAGATAATCGTCTCCATGCTCCAAATCCATTTTAAAGCCATTTTTAAGGCATTTCGCGCATACATGAAATGAACACATTTTTCTCCAAAACTATAACAGATGCAAGCTTGTCCTGTTTGGTGGAGATGATATTTAATAAAATAAGTAGAAATCCACTAAAAGTTTTGTTTGGTTATATTGCAATCCCGAGATAATCGTCTCCATGCTCCAAATCCATTTTAAAGCCATTTTTAAGGCATTTCGCGCATACATGAAATGAACACATTTTTCTTCAAAACTATAACAGATGCAAGCTTGTCCTGTTTGGTGGAGATGATATTTAATAAAATAAGTAGAAATCCACTAAAAGTTTTGTTTGGTTATCTTGCAATCCCGAGATAATCGTCTCCATGCTCCAAATCCATTTTAAAGCCATTTTTAAGGCATTTCGCGCATACATGAAATGAACACATTTTTCTCCAAAACTATAACAGATGCAAGCTTGTCCTGTTTGGTTGAGATAATATTTAATAAAATAAGTAGAAATCTACTAAAAGTTTCGTTTGTTTATATTGCCATCCTGAGATAATCGTCTCCATGCTCCAAATCCATTTTAAAGCCATTTCAAAGGCATTTTGCGCATACATGAAATGAACACATTTTTCTCCAAAACTATAACACATGCAAGCTTGTCCTGTTTGGTGGAGATGATATTTAATAAAATAAGTAGAAATCCACTAAAAGTTTTGTTTGGTTATCTTGCAATCCCGAGATAATCGTCTCCATGCTCCAAATCCATTTTAAAGCCATTTTTAAGGCATTTCGCGCATACATGAAATGAACACATTTTTCTCCAAAACTATAACAGATGCAAGCTTGTCCTGTTTGGTGGAGATGATATTTAATAAAATAAGTAGAAATCCACTAAAAGTTTTGTTTGGTTATCTTGCAATCCCGAGATAATCGTCTCCATGCTCCAAATCCATTTTAAAGCCATTTTTAAGGCATTTCGCGCATACATGAAATGAACACATTTTTCTCCAAAACTAAGATGCAAGCTTGTCCTGTTTGGTGGAGATAATATTTAATAAAATAAGTAGAAATCTACTAAAAGTTTCGTTTGTTTATATTGCCATCCTGAGATAATCGTCTCCATGCTCCAAATCCATTTTAAAGCCATTTCAAAGGCATTTTGCGCATACATGAAATGAACACATTTTTCTCCAAAACTATAACACATGCAAGCTTGTCCTGTTTGGTGGAGATGATATTTAATAAAATAAGTAGAAATCCACTAAAAGTTTTGTTTGGTTATCTTGCAATCCCGAGATAATCGTCTCCATGCTCCAAATCCATTTTAAAGCCATTTTTAAGGCATTTCGCGCATACATGAAATGAACACATTTTTCTCCAAAACTATAACAGATGCAAGCTTGTCCTGTTTGGTGGAGATGATATTTAATAAAATAAGTAGAAATCCACTAAAAGTTTTGTTTGGTTATCTTGCAATCCCGAGATAATCGTCTCCATGCTCCAAATCCATTTTAAAGCCATTTTTAAGGCATTTCGCGCATACATGAAATGAACACATTTTTCTCCAAAACTATAACAGATGCAAGCTTGTCCTGTTTGGTGGAGATGATATTTAATAAAATAAGTAGAAATCCACTAAAAGTTTTGTTTGGTTATCTTGCAATCCCGAGATAATCGTCTCCATGCTCCAAATCCATTTTAAAGCCATTTTTAAGGCATTTCGCGCATACATGAAATGAACACATTTTTCTCCAAAACTATAACAGATGCAAGCTTGTCCTGTTTGGTTGAGATAATATTTAATAAAATAAGTAGAAATCTACTAAAAGTTTCGTTTGTTTATATTGCCATCCTGAGATAATCGTCTCCATGCTCCAAATCCATTTTAAAGCCATTTCAAAGGCATTTTGCGCATACATGAAATGAACACATTTTTCTCCAAAACTATAACACATGCAAGCTTGTCCTGTTTGGTGGAGATGATATTTAATAAAATAAGTAGAAATCCACTAAAAGTTTTGTTTGGTTATCTTGCAATCCCGAGATAATCGTCTCCATGCTCCAAATCCATTTTAAAGCCATTTTTAAGGCATTTCGCGCATACATGAAATGAACACATTTTTCTCCAAAACTATAACAGATGCAAGCTTGTCCTGTTTGGTGGAGATGATATTTAATAAAATAAGTAGAAATCCACTAAAAGTTTTGTTTGGTTATCTTGCAATCCCGAGATAATCGTCTCCATGCTCCAAATCCATTTTAAAGCCATTTTTAAGGCATTTCGCGCATACATGAAATGAACACATTTTTCTCCAAAACTAAGATGCAAGCTTGTCCTGTTTGGTGGAGATAATATTTAATAAAATAAGTAGAAATCTACTAAAAGTTTCGTTTGTTTATATTGCCATCCTGAGATAATCGTCTCCATGCTCCAAATCCATTTTAAAGCCATTTCAAAGGCATTTTGCGCATACATGAAATGAACACATTTTTCTCCAAAACTATAACACATGCAAGCTTGTCCTGTTTGGTGGAGATGATATTTAATAAAATAAGTAGAAATCCACTAAAAGTTTTGTTTGGTTATCTTGCAATCCCGAGATAATCGTCTCCATGCTCCAAATCCATTTTAAAGCCATTTTTAAGGCATTTCGCGCATACATGAAATGAACACATTTTTCTCCAAAACTATAACAGATGCAAGCTTGTCCTGTTTGGTGGAGATGATATTTAATAAAATAAGTAGAAATCCACTAAAAGTTTTGTTTGGTTATCTTGCAATCCCGAGATAATCGTCTCCATGCTCCAAATCCATTTTAAAGCCATTTTTAAGGCATTTCGCGCATACATGAAATGAACACATTTTTCTCCAAAACTATAACAGATGCAAGCTTGTCCTGTTTGGTGGAGATGATATTTAATAAAATAAGTAGAAATCCACTAAAAGTTTTGTTTGGTTATCTTGCAATCCCGAGATAATCGTCTCCATGCTCCAAATCCATTTTAAAGCCATTTTTAAGGCATTTCGCGCATACATGAAATGAACACATTTTTCTCCAAAACTATAACAGATGCAAGCTTGTCCTGTTTGGTGGAGATAATATTTAATAAAATAAGTAGATATCTACTAAAAGTTTCGTTTGTTTATATTGCCATCCTGAGATAATCGTCTCCATGCTCCAAATCCATTTTAAAGCCATTTCAAAGGCATTTTGCGCATACATGAAATGAACACATTTTTCTCCAAAACTATAACACATGCAAGCTTGTCCTGTTTGGTGGAGATGATATTTAATAAAATAAGTAGAAATCCACTAAAAGTTTTGTTTGGTTATATTGCAATCCCGAGATAATCGTCTCCATGCTCCAAATCCATTTTAAAGCCATTTTTAAGGCATTTCGCGCATACATGAAATGAACACATTTTTCTCCAAAACTATAACAGATGCAAGCTTGTCCTGTTTGGTGGAGATGATATTTAATAAAATAAGTAGAAATCCACTAAATGTTTTGTTTGGTTATCTTGCAATCCCGAGATAATCGTCTCCATGCTCCAAATCCATTTTAAAGCCATTTCAAAGGCATTTTGCGCATACATGAAATGAACACATTTTTCTCCAAAACTATAACACATGCAAGCTTGTCCTGTTTGGTGGAGATGATATTTAATAAAATAAGTAGAAATCCACTAAAAGTTTTGTTTGGTTATATTGCAATCCCGAGATAATCGTCTCCATGCTCCAAATCCATTTTAAAGCCATTTCAAAGGCATTTTGCGCATACATGAAATGAACACATTTTTCTCCAAAACTATAACACATGCAAGCTTGTCCTGTTTGGTGGAGATGATATTTAATAAAATAAGTAGAAATCCACTAAAAGTTTTGTTTGGTTATCTTGCAATCCCGAGATAATCGTCTCCATGCTCCAAATCCATTTTAAAGCCATTTTTAAGGCATTTCGCGCATACATGAAATGAACACATTTTTCTCCAAAACTATAACAGATGCAAGCTTGTCCTGTTTGGTGGAGATGATATTTAATAAAATAAGTAGAAATCCACTAAAAGTTTTGTTTGGTTATCTTGCAATCCCGAGATAATCGTCTCCATGCTCCAAATCCATTTTAAAGCCATTTTTAAGGCATTTCGCGCATACATGAAATGAACACATTTTTCTCCAAAACTATAACAGATGCAAGCTTGTCCTGTTTGGTGGAGATGATATTTAATAAAATAAGTAGAAATCCACTAAAAGTTTTGTTTGGTTATCTTGCAATCCCGAGATAATCGTCTCCATGCTCCAAATCCATTTTAAAGCCATTTTTAAGGCATTTCGCGCATACATGAAATGAACACATTTTTCTCCAAAACTATAACAGATGCAAGCTTGTCCTGTTTGGTGGAGATGATATTTAATAAAATAAGTAGAAATCCACTAAAAGTTTTGTTTGGTTATATTGCAATCCCGAGATAATCGTCTCCATGCTCCAAATCCATTTTAAAGCCATTTTTAAGGCATTTCGCGCATACATGAAATGAACACATTTTTCTCCAAAACTATAACAGATGCAAGCTTGTCCTGTTTGGTGGAGATGATATTTAATAAAATAAGTAGAAATCCACTAAAAGTTTTGTTTGGTTATCTTGCAATCCCGAGATAATCGTCTCCATGCTCCAAATCCATTTTAAAGCCATTTTTAAGGCATTTCGCGCATACATGAAATGAACACATTTTTCTCCAAAACTATAACAGATGCAAGCTTGTCCTGTTTGGTGGAGATGATATTTAATAAAATAAGTAGAAATCCACTAAATGTTTTGTTTGGTTATCTTGCAATCCCGAGATAATCGTCTCCATGCTCCAAATCCATTTTAAAGCCATTTTTAAGGCATTTCGCGCATACATGAAATGAACACATTTTTCTCCAAAACTATAACAGATGCAAGCTTGTCCTGTTTGGTGGAGATGATATTTAATAAAATAAGTAGAAATCCACTAAAAGTTTTGTTTGGTTATCTTGCAATCCCGAGATAATCGTCTCCATGCTCCAAATCCATTTTAAAGCCATTTTTAAGGCATTTCGCGCATACATGAAATGAACACATTTTTCTCCAAAACTATAACAGATGCAAGCTAGTCCTGTTTGGTGGAGATGATATTTAATAAAATAAGTAGAAATCCACTAAAAGTTTTGTTTGGTTATCTTGCAATCCCGAGATAATCGTCTCCATGCTCCAAATCCATTTTAAAGCCATTTTTAAGGCATTTCGCGCATACATGAAATGAACACATTTTTCTCCAAAACTATAACAGATGCAAGCTTGTCCTGTTTGGTGGAGATAATATTTAATAAAATAAGTAGAAATCTACTAAAAGTTTCGTTTGTTTATATTGCCATCCTGAGATAATCGTCTCCATGCTCCAAATCCATTTTAAAGCCATTTCAAAGGCATTTTGCGCATACATGAAATGAACACATTTTTCTCCAAAACTATAACACATGCAAGCTTGTCCTGTTTGGTGGAGATGATATTTAATAAAATAAGTAGAAATCCACTAAAAGTTTTGTTTGGTTATCTTGCAATCCCGAGATAATCGTCTCAATGCTCCAAATCCATTTTAAAGCCATTTTTAAGGCATTTCGCGCATACATGAAATGAACACATTTTTCTCCAAAACTATAACAGATGCAAGCTTGTCCTGTTTGGTGGAGATGATATTTAATAAAATAAGTAGAAATCCACTAAAAGTTTTGTTTGGTTATCTTGCAATCCCGAGATAATCGTCTCCATGCTCCAAATCCATTTTAAAGCCATTTTTAAGGCATTTCGCGCATACATGAAATGAACACATTTTTCTCCAAAACTATAACAGATGCAAGCTTGTCCTGTTTGGTGGAGATTATATTTAATAAAATAAGTAGAAATCCACTAAAAGTTTTGTTTGGTTATCTTGCAATCCCGAGATAATCGTCTCCATGCTCCAAATCCATTTTAAAGCCATTTCAAAGGCATTTTGCGCATACATGAAATGAACACATTTTTCTCCAAAACTATAACACATGCAAGCTTGTCCTGTTTGGTGGAGATGATATTTAATAAAATAAGTAGAAATCCACTAAAAGTTTTGTTTGGTTATCTTGCAATCCCGAGATAATCGTCTCCATGCTCCAAATCCATTTTAAAGCCATTTTTAAGGCATTTCGCGCATACATGAAATGAACACATTTTTCTCCAAAACTATAACAGATGCAAGCTTGTCCTGTTTGGTGGAGATGATATTTAATAAAATAAGTAGAAATCCACTAAAAGTTTTGTTTGGTTATCTTGCAATCCCGAGATAATCGTCTCCATGCTCCAAATCCATTTTAAAGCCATTTTTAAGGCATTTCGCGCATACATGAAATGAACACATTTTTCTCCAAAACTATAACAGATGCAAGCTTGTCCTGTTTGGTGGAGATGATATTTAATAAAATAAGTAGAAATCCACTAAAAGTTTTGTTTGGTTATCTTGCAATCCCGAGATAATCGTCTCCATGCTCCAAATCCATTTTAAAGCCATTTTTAAGGCATTTCGCGCATACATGAAATGAACACATTTTTCTCCAAAACTATAACAGATGCAAGCTTGTCCTGTTTGGTGGAGATGATATTTAATAAAATAAGTAGAAATCCACTAAAAGTTTTGTTTGGTTATCTTGCAATCCCGAGATAATCGTCTCCATGCTCCAAATCCATTTTAAAGCCATTTTTAAGGCATTTCGCTCATAAATGAAATGAACACATTTTTCTCCAAAACTATAACAGATGCAAGCTTGTCCTGTTTGGTGGAGATGATATTTAATAAAATAAGTAGAAATCCACTAAAAGTTTTGTTTGGTTATCTTGCAATCCCGAGATAATCGTCTCCATGCTCCAAATCCATTTTAAAGCCATTTTTAAGGCATTTCGCGCATACATGAAATGAACACATTTTTCTCCAAAACTATAACTGATGCAAGCTTGTCCTGTTTGGTGGAGATGATATTTAATAAAATAAGTAGAAATCCACTAAAAGTTTTGTTTGGTTATCTTGCAATCCCGAGATAATCGTCTCCATGCTCCAAATCCATTTTAAAGCCATTTTTAAGGCATTTCGCGCATACATGAAATGAACACATTTTTCTCTAAAACTATAACAGATGCAAGCTTGTCCTGTTTGGTGGAGATAATATTTAATAAAATAAGTAGAAATCTACTAAAAGTTTCGTTTGTTTATATTGCCATCCTGAGATAATCGTCTCCATGCTCCAAATCCATTTTAAAGCCATTTCAAAGGCATTTTGCGCATACATGAAATGAACACATTTTTCTCCAAAACTATAACACATGCAAGCTTGTCCTGTTTGGTGGAGATGATATTTAATAAAATAAGTAGAAAACCACTAAAAGTTTTGTTTGGTTATCTTGCAATCCCGAGATAATCGTCTCCATGCTCCAAATCCATTTTAAAGCCATTTTTAAGGCATTTCGCGCATACATGAAATGAACACATTTTTCTCCAAAACTATAACAGATGCAAGCTTGTCCTGTTTGGTGGAGATGATATTTAATAAAATAAGTAGAAATCCACTAAAAGTTTTGTTTGGTTATCTTGCAATCCCGAGATAATCGTCTCCATGCTCCAAATCCATTTTAAAGCCATTTTTAAGGCATTTCGCGCATACATGAAATGAACACATTTTTCTCCAAAACTATAACTGATGCAAGCTTGTCCTGTTTGGTGGAGATGATATTTAATAAAATAAGTAGAAATCCACTAAAAGTTTTGTTTGGTTATCTTGCAATCCCGAGATAATCGTCTCCATGCTCCAAATCCATTTTAAAGCCATTTTTAAGGCATTTCGCGCATACATGAAATGAACACATTTTTCTCCAAAACTATAACAGATGCAAGCTTGTCCTGTTTGGTGGAGATGATATTTAATAAAATAAGTAGAAATCCACTAAAAGTTTTGTTTGGTTATCTTGCAATCCCGAGATAATCGTCTCCATGCTCCAAATCCATTTTAAAGCCATTTCAAAGGCATTTTGCGCATACATGAAATGAACACATTTTTCTCCAAAACTATAACACATGCAAGCTTGTCCTGTTTGGTGGAGATGATATTTAATAAAATAAGTAGAAATCCACTAAAAGTTTTGTTTGGTTATCTTGCAATCCCGAGATAATCGTCTCCATGCTCCAAATCCATTTTAAAGCCATTTTTAAGGCATTTCGCGCATACATGAAATGAACACATTTTTCTCCAAAACTATAACAGATGCAAGCTTGTCCTGTTTGGTGGAGATGATATTTAATAAAATAAGTAGAAATCCACTAAAAGTTTTGTTTGGTTATCTTGCAATCCCGAGATAATCGTCTCCATGCTCCAAATCCATTTTAAAGCCATTTTTAAGGCATTTCGCGCATACATGAAATGAACACATTTTTCTCCAAAACTATAACAGATGCAAGCTTGTCCTGTTTGGTGGAGATGATATTTAATAAAATAAGTAGAAATCCACTAAAAGTTTTGTTTGGTTATCTTGCAATCCCGAGATAATCGTCTCCATGCTCCAAATCCATTTTAAAGCCATTTTTAAGGCATTTCGCGCATACATGAAATGAACACATTTTTCTCCAAAACTATAACAGATGCAAGCTTGTCCTGTTTGGTGGAGATGATATTTAATAAAATAAGTAGAAATCCACTAAAAGTTTAGTTTGGTTATCTTGCAATCCCGAGATAATCGTCTCCATGCTCCAAATCCATTTTAAAGCCATTTTTAAGGCATTTAGCGCATACATGAAATGAACACATTTTTCTCCAAAACTATAACAGATGCAAGCTTGTCCTGTTTGGTGGAGATGATATTTAATAAAATAAGTAGAAATCCACTAAATGTTTTGTTTGGTTATCTTGCAATCCCGAGATAATCGTCTCCATGCTCCAAATCCATTTTAAAGCCATTTTTAAGGCATTTCGCGCATACATGAAATGAACACATTTTTCTCCAAAACTATAACAGATGCAAGCTTGTCCTGTTTGGTGGAGATGATATTTAATAAAATAAGTAGAAATCCACTAAAAGTTTTGTTTGGTTATCTTGCAATCCCGAGATAATCGTCTCCATGCTCCAAATCCATTTTAAAGCCATTTTTAAGGCATTTCGCGCATACATGAAATGAACACATTTTTCTCCAAAACTATAACAGATGCAAGCTAGTCCTGTTTGGTGGAGATGATATTTAATAAAATAAGTAGAAATCCACTAAAAGTTTTGTTTGGTTATCTTGCAATCCCGAGATAATCGTCTCCATGCTCCAAATCCATTTTAAAGCCATTTTTAAGGCATTTCGCGCATACATGAAATGAACACATTTTTCTCCAAAACTATAACAGATGCAAGCTTGTCCTGTTTGGTGGAGATAATATTTAATAAAATAAGTAGAAATCTACTAAAAGTTTCGTTTGTTTATATTGCCATCCTGAGATAATCGTCTCCATGCTCCAAATCCATTTTAAAGCCATTTCAAAGGCATTTTGCGCATACATGAAATGAACACATTTTTCTCCAAAACTATAACACATGCAAGCTTGTCCTGTTTGGTGGAGATGATATTTAATAAAATAAGTAGAAATCCACTAAAAGTTTTGTTTGGTTATCTTGCAATCCCGAGATAATCGTCTCAATGCTCCAAATCCATTTTAAAGCCATTTTTAAGGCATTTCGCGCATACATGAAATGAACACATTTTTCTCCAAAACTATAACAGATGCAAGCTTGTCCTGTTTGGTGGAGATGATATTTAATAAAATAAGTAAAAATCCACTAAAAGTTTTGTTTGGTTATCTTGCAATCCCGAGATAATCGTCTCCATGCTCCAAATCCATTTTAAAGCCATTTTTAAGGCATTTCGCGCATACATGAAATGAACACATTTTCTCCAAAACTATAACAGATGCAAGCTTGTCCTGTTTGGTGGAGATTATATTTAATAAAATAAGTAGAAATCCACTAAAAGTTTTGTTTGGTTATCTTGCAATCCCGAGATAATCGTCTCCATGCTCCAAATCCATTTTAAAGCCATTTCAAAGGCATTTTGCGCATACATGAAATGAACACATTTTTCTCCAAAACTATAACACATGCAAGCTTGTCCTGTTTGGTGGAGATGATATTTAATAAAATAAGTAGAAATCCACTAAAAGTTTTGTTTGGTTATCTTGCAATCCCGAGATAATCGTCTCCATGCTCCAAATCCATTTTAAAGCCATTTTTAAGGCATTTCGCGCATACATGAAATGAACACATTTTTCTCCAAAACTATAACAGATGCAAGCTTGTCCTGTTTGGTGGAGATGATATTTAATAAAATAAGTAGAAATCCACTAAAAGTTTTGTTTGGTTATCTTGCAATCCCGAGATAATCGTCTCCATGCTCCAAATCTATTTTAAAGCCATTTTTAAGGCATTTCGCGCATACATGAAATGAACACATTTTTCTCCAAAACTATAACAGATGCAAGCTTGTCCTGTTTGGTGGAGATGATATTTAATAAAATAAGTAGAAATACACTAAAAGTTTTGTTTGGTTATCTTGCAATCCCGAGATAATCGTCTCCATGCTCCAAATCCATTTTAAAGCCATTTTTAAGGCATTTCGCGCATACATGAAATGAACACATTTTTCTCCAAAACTATAACAGATGCAAGCTTGTCCTGTTTGGTGGAGATGATATTTAATAAAATAAGTAGAAATCCACTAAAAGTTTTGTTTGGTTATCTTGCAATCCCGAGATAATCGTCTCCATGCTCCAAATCCATTTTAAAGCCATTTTTAAGGCATTTCGCTCATAAATGAAATGAACACATTTTTCTCCAAAACTATAACAGATGCAAGCTTGTCCTGTTTGGTGGAGATGATATTTAATAAAATAAGTAGAAATCCACTAAAAGTTTTGTTTGGTTATCTTGCAATCCCGAGATAATCGTCTCCATGCTCCAAATCCATTTTAAAGCCATTTTTAAGGCATTTCGCGCATACATGAAATGAACACATTTTTCTCCAAAACTATAACTGATGCAAGCTTGTCCTGTTTGGTGGAGATGATATTTAATAAAATAAGTAGAAATCCACTAAAAGTTTTGTTTGGTTATCTTGCAATCCCGAGATAATCGTCTCCATGCTCCAAATCCATTTTAAAGCCATTTTTAAGGCATTTCGCGCATACATGAAATGAACACATTTTTCTCCAAAACTATAACAGATGCAAGCTTGTCCTGTTTGGTGGAGATAATATTTAATAAAATAAGTAGAAATCTACTAAAAGTTTCGTTTGTTTATATTGCCATCCTGAGATAATCGTCTCCATGCTCCAAATCCATTTTAAAGCCATTTCAAAGGCATTTTGCGCATACATGAAATGAACACATTTTTCTCCAAAACTATAACACATGCAAGCTTGTCCTGTTTGGTGGAGATGATATTTAATAAAATAAGTAGAAAACCACTAAAAGTTTTGTTTGGTTATCTTGCAATCCCGAGATAATCGTCTCCATGCTCCAAATCCATTTTAAAGCCATTTTTAAGGCATTTCGCGCATACATGAAATGAACACATTTTTCTCCAAAACTATAACAGATGCAAGCTTGTCCTGTTTGGTGGAGATGATATTTAATAAAATAAGTAGAAATCCACTAAAAGTTTTGTTTGGTTATCTTGCAATCCCGAGATAATCGTCTCCATGCTCCAAATCCATTTTAAAGCCATTTCAAAGGCATTTTGCGCATACATGAAATGAACACATTTTTCTCCAAAACTATAACACATGCAAGCTTGTCCTGTTTGGTGGAGATGATATTTAATAAAATAAGTAGAAATCCACTAAAAGTTTTGTTTGGTTATCTTGCAATCCCGAGATAATCGTCTCCATGCTCCAAATCCATTTTAAAGCCATTTTAAGGCATTTCGCGCATACATGAAATGAACACATTTTTCTCCAAAACTATAACAGATGCAAGCTTGTCCTGTTTGGTGGAGATGATATTTAATAAAATAAGTAGAAATCCACTAAAAGTTTTGTTTGGTTATCTTGCAATCCCGAGATAATCGTCTCCATGCTCCAAATCCATTTTAAAGCCATTTTTAAGGCATTTCGCGCATACATGAAATGAACACATTTTTCTCCTAGTTTTGGAGAAAAATGTGTTCATTTCATGTATGCGCGAAATGCCTTAAAAATGGCTTTAAAATGGATTTGGAGCATGGAGACGATTATCTCGGGATTGCAAGATAACCAGATGCAAGCTTGTCCTGTTTGGTGGAGATGATATTTAATAAAATAAGTAGAAATCCACTAAAAGTTTTGTTTGGTTATCTTGCAATCCCGAGATAATCGTCTCCATGCTCCAAATCCATTTTAAAGCCATTTTTAAGGCATTTCGCGCATACATGAAATGAACACATTTTTCTCCAAAACTATAACAGATGCAAGCTTGTCCTGTTTGGTGGAGATGATATTTAATAAAATAAGTAGAAATCCACTAAAAGTTTTGTTTGGTTATCTTGCAATCCCGAGATAATCGTCTCCATGCTCCAAATCCATTTTAAAGCCATTTTTAAGGCATTTCGCGCATACATGAAATGAACACATTTTTCTCCAAAACTATAACAGATGCAAGCTTGTCCTGTTTGGTGGAGATGATATTTAATAAAATAAGTAGAAATCCACTAAAAGTTTTGTTTGGTTATATTGCAATCCCGAGATAATCGTCTCCATGCTCCAAATCCATTTTAAAGCCATTTTTAAGGCATTTCGCGCATACATGAAATGAACACATTTTTCTCCAAAACTATAACAGATGCAAGCTTGTCCTGTTTGGTGGAGATGATATTTAATAAAATAAGTAGAAATCCACTAAAAGTTTTGTTTGGTTATCTTGCAATCCCGAGATAATCGTCTCCATGCTCCAAATCTATTTTAAAGCCATTTTTAAGGCATTTCGCGCATACATGAAATGAACACATTTTTCTCCAAAACTATAACAGATGCAAGCTTGTCCTGTTTGGTGGAGATGATATTTAATAAAATAAGTAGAAATCCACTAAAAGTTTTGTTTGGTTATCTTGCAATCCCGAGATAATCGTCTCCATGCTCCAAATCCATTTTAAAGCCATTTTTAAGGCATTTCGCGCATACATAAAATGAACACATTTTTCTCCAAAACTATAAAAGATGCAAGCTTGTCCTGTTTGGTGGAGATGATATTTAATAAAATAAGTAGAAATCCACTAAAAGTTTTGTTTGGTTATCTTACAATCCCGAGATAAACAAAACTTTTAGTGGATTTCTACTTATTTTATTAAATATCATCTCCACCAAACAGGACAAGCTTGCATCTGTTATAGTTTTGGAGAAAAATGTGTTCATTTCATGTATGCGCGAAATGCCTTAAAAATGGCTTTAAAATGGATTTGGAGCATGGAGACGATTATCTCGGGATTGCAAGATAACCAAACAAAACTTTTAGTGGATTTCTACTTATTTTATTAAATATCATCTCCACCAAACAGGACAAGCTTGCATCTGTTATAGTTTTGGAGAAAAATGTGTTCATTTCATGTATGCGCGAAATGCCTTAAAAATGGCTTTAAAATGGATTTGGAGCATGGAGACGATTATCTCGGGATTGCAAGATAACCAAACAAAACTTTTAGTGGATTTCTACTTATTTTATTAAATATCATCTCCACCAAACAGGACAAGCTTGCATCTGTTATAGTTTTGGAGAAAAATGTGTTCATTTCATGTATGCGCGAAATGCCTTAAAAATGGCTTTAAAATGGATTTGGAGCATGGAGACGATTATCTCGGGATTGCAAGATAACCAAACAAAACTTTTAGTGGATTTCTACTTATTTTATTAAATATCATCTCCACCAAACAGGACAAGCTTGCATCTGTTATAGTTTTGGAGAAAAATGTGTTCATTTCATGTATGCGCGAAATGCCTTAAAAATGGCTTTAAAATGGATTTGGAGCATGGAGACGATTATCTCGGGATTGCAAGATAACCAAACAAAACTTTTAGTGGATTTCTACTTATTTTATTAAATATCATCTCCACCAAACAGGACAAGCTTGCATCTGTTATAGTTTTGGAGAAAAATGTGTTCATTTCATGTATGCGCGAAATGCCTTAAAAATGGCTTTAAAATGGATTTGGAGCATGGAGACGATTATCTCGGGATTGCAATATAACCAAACAAAACTTTTAGTGGATTTCTACTTATTTTATTAAATATCATCTCCACCAAACAGGACAAGCTTGCATCTGTTATAGTTTTGGAGAAAAATGTGTTCATTTCATGTATGCGCGAAATGCCTTAAAAATGGCTTTAAAATGGATTTGGAGCATGGAGACGATTATCTCGGGATTGCAAGATAACCAAACAAAACTTTTAGTGGATTTCTACTTATTTTATTAAATATCATCTCCACCAAACAGGACAAGCTTGCATCTGTTATAGTTTTGGAAAAAAATGTGTTCATTTCATGTATGCGCGAAATGCCTTAAAAATGGCTTTAAAATGGATTTGGAGCATGGAGACGATTATCTCGGGATTGCAAGATAACCAAACAAAACTTTTAGTGGATTTCTACTTATTTTATTAAATATCATCTCCACCAAACAGGACAAGCTTGCATCTGTTATAGTTTTGGAGAAAAATGTGTTCATTTCATGTTGCGCGAAATGCCTTAAAAATGGCTTTAAAATGGATTTGGAGCATGGAGACGATTATCTCGGGATTGCAAGATAACCAAACAAAACTTTTAGTGGATTTCTACTTATTTTATTAAATATCATCTCCACCAAACAGGACAAGCTTGCATCTGTTATAGTTTTGGAGAAAAATGTGTTCATTTCATGTATGCGCGAAATGCCTTAAAAATGGCTTTAAAATGGATTTGGAGCATGGAGACGATTATCTCGGAATTGCAATATAACCAAACAAAACTTTTAGTGGATTTCTACTTATTTTATTAAATATCATCTCCACCAAACAGGACAAGCTTGCATCTGTTATAGTTTTGGAGAAAAATGTGTTCATTTCATGTATGCGCGAAATGCCTTAAAAATGGCTTTAAAATGGATTTGGAGCATGGAGACGATTATCTCGGGATTGCAAGATAACCAAACAAAACTTTTAGTGGATTTCTACTTATTTTATTAAATATCATCTCCACCAAACAGGACAAGCTTGCATCTGTTATAGTTTTGGAGAAAAATGTGTTCATTTCATGTATGCGCGAAATGCCTTAAAAATGGCTTTAAAATGGATTTGGAGCATGGAGACGATTATCTCGGGATTGCAAGATAACCAAACAAAACTTTTAGTGGATTTCTACTTATTTTATTAAATATCATCTCCACCAAACAGGACAAGCTTGCATCTGTTATAGTTTTGGAGAAAAATGTGTTCATTTCATGTATGCGCGAAATGCCTTAAAAATGGCTTTAAAATGGATTTGGAGCATGGAGACGATTATCTCGGGATTGCAATATAACCAAACAAAACTTTTAGTGGATTTCTACTTATTTTATTAAATATCATCTCCACCAAACAGGACAAGCTTGCATCTGTTATAGTTTTGGAGAAAAATGTGTTCATTTCATGTATGCGCGAAATGCCTTAAAAATGGCTTTAAAATGGATTTGGAGCATGGAGACGATTATCTCGGGATTGCAAGATAACCAAACAAAACTTTTAGTGGATTTCTACTTATTTTATTAAATATCATCTCCACCAAACAGGACAAGCTTGCATCTGTTATAGTTTTGGAGAAAAATGTGTTCATTTCATGTATGCGCGAAATGCCTTAAAAATGGCTTTAAAATGGATTTGGAGCATGGAGACGATTATCTCGGGATTGCAAGATAACCAAACAAAACTTTTAGTGGATTTCTACTTATTTTATTAAATATCATCTCCACCAAACAGGACAAGCTTGCATGTGTTATAGTTTTGGAGAAAAATGTGTTCATTTCATGTATGCGCAAAATGCCTTTGAAATGGCTTTAAAATGGATTTGGAGCATGGAGACGATTATCTCGGGATTGCAAGATAACCAAACAAAACTTTTAGTGGATTTCTACTTATTTTATTAAATATCATCTCCACCAAACAGGACAAGCTTGCATCTGTTATAGTTTTGGAGAAAAATGTGTTCATTTCATGTATGCGCGAAATGCCTTAAAAATGGCTTTAAAATGGATTTGGAGCATGGAGACGATTATCTCGGGATTGCAAGATAACCAAACAAAACTTTTAGTGGTTTTCTACTTATTTTATTAAATATCATCTCCACCAAACAGGACAAGCTTGCATGTGTTATAGTTTTGGAGAAAAATGTGTTCATTTCATGTATGCGCAAAATGCCTTTGAAATGGCTTTAAAATGGATTTGGAGCATGGAGACGATTATCTCAGGATGGCAATATAAACAAACGAAACTTTTAGTAGATTTCTACTTATTTTATTAAATATTATCTCCACCAAACAGGACAAGCTTGCATCTGTTATAGTTTTGGAGAAAAATGTGTTCATTTCATGTATGCGCGAAATGCCTTAAAAATGGCTTTAAAATGGATTTGGAGCATGGAGACGATTATCTCGGGATTGCAATATAACCAAACAAAACTTTTAGTGGATTTCTACTTATTTTATTAAATATCATCTCCACCAAACAGGACAAGCTTGCATCTGTTATAGTTTTGGAGAAAAATGTGTTCATTTCATGTATGCGCGAAATGCCTTAAAAATGGCTTTAAAATGGATTTGGAGCATGGAGACGATTATCTCGGGATTGCAAGATAACCAAACAAAACTTTTAGTGGATTTCTACTTATTTTATTAAATATCATCTCCACCAAACAGGACAAGCTTGCATCTGTTATAGTTTTGGAGAAAAATGTGTTCATTTCATGTATGCGCGAAATGCCTTAAAAATGGCTTTAAAATGGATTTGGAGCATGGAGACGATTATCTCGGGATTGCAAGATAACCAAACAAAACTTTTAGTGGATTTCTACTTATTTTATTAAATATCATCTCCACCAAACAGGACAAGCTTGCATCTGTTATAGTTTTGGAGAAAAATGTGTTCATTTCATGTATGCGCGAAATGCCTTAAAAATGGCTTTAAAATGGATTTGGAGCATGGAGACGATTATCTCGGGATTGCAAGATAACCAAACAAAACTTTTAGTGGATTTCTACTTATTTTATTAAATATCATCTCCACCAAACAGGACAAGCTTGCATCTGTTATAGTTTTGGAGAAAAATGTGTTCATTTCATGTATGCGCGAAATGCCTTAAAAATGGCTTTAAAATGGATTTGGAGCATGGAGACGATTATCTCGGGATTGCAATATAAGCAAACAAAACTTTTAGTGGATTTCTACTTATTTTATTAAATATCATCTCCACCAAACAGGACAAGCTTGCATCTGTTATAGTTTTGGAGAAAAATGTGTTCATTTCATGTATGCGCGAAATGCCTTAAAAATGGCTTTAAAATGGATTTGGAGCATGGAGACGATTATCTCGGGATTGCAAGATAACCAAACAAAACTTTTAGTGGATTTCTACTTATTTTATTAAATATCATCTCCACCAAACAGGACAAGCTTGCATCTGTTATAGTTTTGGAGAAAAATGTGTTCATTTCATGTATGCGCGAAATGCCTTAAAAATGGCTTTAAAATGGATTTGGAGCATGGAGACGATTATCTCGGGATTGCAAGATAACCAAACAAAACTTTTAGTGGATTTCTACTTATTTTATTAAATATCATCTCCACCAAACAGGACAAGCTTGCATCTGTTATAGTTTTGGAGAAAAATGTGTTCATTTCATGTATGCGTGAAATGCCTTAAAAATGGCTTTAAAATGGATTTGGAGCATGGAGACGATTATCTCGGGATTGCAAGATAACCAAACAAAACTTTTAGTGGATTTCTACTTATTTTATTAAATATCATCTCCACCAAACAGGACAAGCTTGCATGTGTTATAGTTTTGGAGAAAAATGTGTTCATTTCATGTATGCGCAAAATGCCTTTGAAATGGCTTTAAAATGGATTTGGAGCATGGAGACGATTATCTCGGGATTGCAAGATAACCAAACAAAACTTTTAGTGGATTTCTACTTATTTTATTAAATATCATCTCCACCAAACAGGACAAGCTTGCATCTGTTATAGTTTTGGAGAAAAATGTGTTCATTTCATGTATGCGCGAAATGCCTTAAAAATGGCTTTAAAATGGATTTGGAGCATGGAGACGATTATCTCGGGATTGCAAGATAACCAAACAAAACTTTTACTGGTTTTCTACTTATTTTATTAAATATCATCTCCACCAAACAGGACAAGCTTGCATGTGTTATAGTTTTGGAGAAAAATGTGTTCATTTCATGTATGCGCAAAATGCCTTTGAAATGGCTTTAAAATGGATTTGGAGCATGGAGACGATTATCTCAGGATGGCAATATAAACAAACGAAACTTTTAGTAGATTTCTACTTATTTTATTAAATATTATCTCCACCAAACAGGACAAGCTTGCATCTGTTATAGTTTTGGAGAAAAATGTGTTCATTTCATGTATGCGCGAAATGCCTTAAAAATGGCTTTAAAATGGATTTGGAGCATGGAGACGATTATCTCGGGATTGCAATATAACCAAACAAAACTTTTAGTGGATTTCTACTTATTTTATTAAATATCATCTCCACCAAACAGGACAAGCTTGCATCTGTTATAGTTTTGGAGAAAAATGTGTTCATTTCATGTATGCGCGAAATGCCTTAAAAATGGCTTTAAAATGGATTTGGAGCATGGAGACGATTATCTCGGGATTGCAAGATAACCAAACAAAACTTTTAGTGGATTTCTACTTATTTTATTAAATATCATCTCCACCAAACAGGACAAGCTTGCATCTGTTATAGTTTTGGAGAAAAATGTGTTCATTTCATGTATGCGCGAAATGCCTTAAAAATGGCTTTAAAATGGATTTGGAGCATGGAGACGATTATCTCGGGATTGCAAGATAACCAAACAAAACTTTTAGTGGATTTCTACTTATTTTATTAAATATCATCTCCACCAAACAGGACAAGCTTGCATCTGTTATAGTTTTGGAGAAAAATGTGTTCATTTCATGTATGCGCGAAATGCCTTAAAAATGGCTTTAAAATGGATTTGGAGCATGGAGACGATTATCTCGGGATTGCAAGATAACCAAACAAAACTTTTAGTGGATTTCTACTTATTTTATTAAATATCATCTCCACCAAACAGGACAAGCTTGCATCTGTTATAGTTTTGGAGAAAAATGTGTTCATTTCATGTATGCGCGAAATGCCTTAAAAATGGCTTTAAAATGGATTTGGAGCATGGAGACGATTATCTCGGGATTGCAAGATAACCAAACAAAACTTTTAGTGGATTTCTACTTATTTTATTAAATATCATCTCCACCAAACAGGACAAGCTTGCATCTGTTATAGTTTTGGAGAAAAATGTGTTCATTTCATGTATGCGCGAAATGCCTTAAAAATGGCTTTAAAATGGATTTGGAGCATGGAGACGATTATCTCGGGATTGCAAGATAACCAAACAAAACTTTTAGTGGATTTCTACTTATTTTATTAAATATCATCTCCACCAAACAGGACAAGCTTGCATCTGTTATAGTTTTGGAGAAAAATGTGTTCATTTCATGTATGCGCGAAATGCCTTAAAAATGGCTTTAAAATGGATTTGGAGCATGGAGACGATTATCTCGGGATTGCAAGATAACCAAACAAAACTTTTAGTGGATTTCTACTTATTTTATTAAATATCATCTCCACCAAACAGGACAAGCTTGCATCTGTTATAGTTTTGGAGAAAAATGTGTTCATTTCATGTATGCGCGAAATGCCTTAAAAATGGCTTTAAAATGGATTTGGAGCATGGAGACGATTATCTCGGGATTGCAAGATAACCAAACAAAACTTTTAGTGGATTTCTACTTATTTTATTAAATATCATCTCCACCAAACAGGACAAGCTTGCATCTGTTATAGTTTTGGAGAAAAATGTGTTCATTTCATGTATGCGCGAAATGCCTTAAAAATGGCTTTAAAATGGATTTGGAGCATGGAGACGATTATCTCGGGATTGCAATATAACCAAACAAAACTTTTAGTGGATTTCTACTTATTTTATTAAATATCATCTCCACCAAACAGGACAAGCTTGCATCTGTTATAGTTTTGGAGAAAAATGTGTTCATTTCATGTATGCGCGAAATGCCTTAAAAATGGCTTTAAAATGGATTTGGAGCATGGAGACGATTATCTCGGGATTGCAAGATAACCAAACAAAACTTTTAGTGGATTTCTACTTATTTTATTAAATATCATCTCCATCAAACAGGACAAGCTTGCATGTGTTATAGTTTTGGAGAAAAATGTGTTCATTTCATGTATGCGCAAAATGCCTTTGAAATGGCTTTAAAATGGATTTGGAGCATGGAGACGATTATCTCGGGATTGCAAGATAACCAAACAAAACTTTTAGTGGATTTCTACTTATTTTATTAAATATCATCTCCACCAAACAGGACAAGCTTGCATCTGTTATAGTTTTGGAGAAAAATGTGTTCATTTCATGTATGCGCGAAATGCCTTAAAAATGGCTTTAAAATGGATTTGGAGCATGGAGACGATTATCTCGGGATTGCAAGATAACCAAACAAAACTTTTAGTGGTTTTCTACTTATTTTATTAAATATCATCTCCACCAAACAGGACAAGCTTGCATGTGTTATAGTTTTGGAGAAAAATGTGTTCATTTCATGTATGCGCAAAATGCCTTTGAAATGGCTTTAAAATGGATTTGGAGCATGGAGACGATTATCTCAGGATGGCAATATAAACAAACGAAACTTTTAGTAGATTTCTACTTATTTTATTAAATATTATCTCCACCAAACAGGACAAGCTTGCATCTGTTATAGTTTTGGAGAAAAATGTGTTCATTTCATGTATGCGCGAAATGCCTTAAAAATGGCTTTAAAATGGATTTGGAGCATGGAGACGATTATCTCGGGATTGCAATATAACCAAACAAAACTTTTAGTGGATTTCTACTTATTTTATTAAATATCATCTCCACCAAACAGGACAAGCTTGCATCTGTTAAAGTTTTGGAGAAAAATGTGTTCATTTCATGTATGCGCGAAATGCCTTAAAAATGGCTTTAAAATGGATTTGGAGCATGGAGACGATTATCTCGGGATTGCAAGATAACCAAACAAAACTTTTAGTGGATTTCTACTTATTTTATTAAATATCATCTCCACCAAACAGGACAAGCTTGCATCTGTTATAGTTTTGGAGAAAAATGTGTTCATTTCATGTATGCGCGAAATGCCTTAAAAATGGCTTTAAAATGGATTTGGAGCATGGAGACGATTATCTCGGGATTGCAAGATAACCAAACAAAACTTTTAGTGGATTTCTACTTATTTTATTAAATATCATCTCCACCAAACAGGACAAGCTTGCATCTGTTATAGTTTTGGAGAACAATGTGTTCATTTCATGTATGCGCGAAATGCCTTAAAAATGGCTTTAAAATGGATTTGGAGCATGGTGACGATTATCTCGGGATTGCAAGATAACCAAACAAAACTTTTAGTGGATTTCTACTTATTTTATTAAATATCATCTCCACCAAACAGGACAAGCTTGCATCTGTTATAGTTTTGGAGAAAAATGTGTTCATTTCATGTATGCGCGAAATGCCTTAAAAATGGCTTTAAAATGGATTTGGAGCATGGAGACGATTATCTCGGGATTGCAATATAACCAAACAAAACTTTTAGTGGATTTCTACTTATTTTATTAAATATCATCTCCACCAAACAGGACAAGCTTGCATCTGTTATAGTTTTGGAGAAAAATGTGTTCATTTCATGTATGCGCGAAATGCCTTAAAAATGGCTTTGAAATGGATTTGGAGCATGGAGACGATTATCTCGGGATTGCAAGATAACCAAACAAAACTTTTAGTGGATTTCTACTTATTTTATTAAATATCATCTCCACCAAACAGGACAAGCTTGCATCTGTTATAGTTTTGGAGAAAAATGTGTTCATTTCATGTATGCGCGAAATGCCTTAAAAATGGCTTTAAAATGGATTTGGAGCATGGAGACGATTATCTCGGGATTGCAAGATAACCAAACAAAACTTTTAGTGGATTTCTACTTATTTTATTAAATATCATCTCCACCAAACAGGACAAGCTTGCATCTGTTATAGTTTTGGAGAAAAATGTGTTCATTTCATGTATGCGCGAAATGCCTTAAAAATGGCTTTAAAATGGATTTGGAGCATGGAGACGATTATCTCGGGATTGCAATATAACCAAACAAAACTTTTAGTGGATTTCTACTTATTTTATTAAATATCATCTCCACCAAACAGGACAAGCTTGCATCTGTTATAGTTTTGGAGAAAAATGTGTTCATTTCATGTATGCGCGAAATGCCTTAAAAATGGCTTTAAAATGGATTTGGAGCATGGAGACGATTATCTCGGGATTGCAAGATAACCAAACAAAACTTTTAGTGGATTTCTACTTATTTTATTAAATATCATCTCCACCAAACAGGACAAGCTTGCATCTGTTATAGTTTTGGAGAAAAATGTGTTCATTTCATCTATGCGCGAAATGCCTTAAAAATGGCTTTAAAATGGATTTGGAGCATGGAGACGATTATCTCGGGATTGCAAGATAACCAAACAAAACTTTTAGTGGATTTCTACTTATTTTATTAAATATCATCTCCACCAAACAGGACAAGCTTGCATCTGTTATAGTTTTGGAGAACAATGTGTTCATTTCATGTATGCGCGAAATGCCTTAAAAATGGCTTTAAAATGGATTTGGAGCATGGTGACGATTATCTCGGGATTGCAAGATAACCAAACAAAACTTTTAGTGGATTTCTACTTATTTTATTAAATATCATCTCCACCAAACAGGACAAGCTTGCATCTGTTATAGTTTTGGAGAAAAATGTGTTCATTTCATGTATGCGCGAAATGCCTTAAAAATGGCTTTAAAATGGATTTGGAGCATGGAGACGATTATCTCGGGATTGCAATATAACCAAACAAAACTTTTAGTGGATTTCTACTTATTTTATTAAATATCATCTCCACCAAACAGGACAAGCTTGCATCTGTTATAGTTTTGGAGAAAAATGTGTTCATTTCATGTATGCGCGAAATGCCTTAAAAATGGCTTTGAAATGGATTTGGAGCATGGAGACGATTATCTCGGGATTGCAAGATAACCAAACAAAACTTTTAGTGGATTTCTACTTATTTTATTAAATATCATCTCCACCAAACAGGACAAGCTTGCATCTGTTATAGTTTTGGAGAAAAATGTGTTCATTTCATGTATGCGCGAAATGCCTTAAAAATGGCTTTAAAATGGATTTGGAGCATGGAGACGATTATCTCGGGATTGCAAGATAACCAAACAAAACTTTTAGTGGATTTCTACTTATTTTATTAAATATCATCTCCACCAAACAGGACAAGCTTGCATCTGTTATAGTTTTGGAGAAAAATGTGTTCATTTCATGTATGCGCGAAATGCCTTAAAAATGGCTTTAAAATGGATTTGGAGCATGGAGACGATTATCTCGGGATTGCAATATAACCAAACAAAACTTTTAGTGGATTTCTACTTATTTTATTAAATATCATCTCCACCAAACAGGACAAGCTTGCATCTGTTATAGTTTTGGAGAAAAATGTGTTCATTTCATGTATGCGCGAAATGCCTTAAAAATGGCTTTAAAATGGATTTGGAGCATGGAGACGATTATCTCGGGATTGCAAGATAACCAAACAAAACTTTTAGTGGATTTCTACTTATTTTATTAAATATCATCTCCACCAAACAGGACAAGCTTGCATCTGTTATAGTTTTGGAGAAAAATGTGTTCATTTCATCTATGCGCGAAATGCCTTAAAAATGGCTTTAAAATGGATTTGGAGCATGGAGACGATTATCTCGGGATTGCAAGATAACCAAACAAAACTTTTAGTGGATTTCTACTTATTTTATTAAATATCATCTCCACCAAACAGGACAAGCTTGCATCTGTTATAGTTTTGGAGAAAAATGTGTTCATTTCATGTATGCGCGAAATGCCTTAAAAATGGCTTTAAAATGGATTTGGAGCATGGAGACGATTATCTCGGGATTGCAAGATAACCAAACAAAACTTTTAGTGGATTTCTACTTATTTTATTAAATATCATCTCCACCAAACAGGACAAGCTTGCATCTGTTATAGTTTTGGAGAAAAATGTGTTCATTTCATGTATGCGCGAAATGCCTTAAAAATGGCTTTAAAATGGATTTGGAGCATGGAGACGATTATCTCGAGATTGCAATATAACCAAACAAAACTTTTAGTGGATTTCTACTTATTTTATTAAATATCATCTCCACCAAACAGGACAAGCTTGCATCTGTTATAGTTTTGGAGAAAAATGTGTTCATTTCATGTATGCGCGAAATGCCTTAAAAATGGCTTTAAAATGGATTTGGAGCATGGAGACGATTATCTCGGGATTGCAAGATAACCAAACAAAACTTTTAGTGGATTTCTACTTATTTTATTAAATATCATCTCCACCAAACAGGACAAGCTTGCATCTGTTATAGTTTTGGAGAAAAATGTGTTCATTTCATGTATGCGCGAAATGCCTTAAAAATGGCTTTAAAATGGATTTGGAGCATAGAGACGATTATCTCGGGATTGCAAGATAACCAAACAAAACTTTTAGTGGATTTCTACTTATTTTATTAAATATCATCTCCACCAAACAGGACAAGCTTGCATCTGTTATAGTTTTGGAGAAAAATGTGTTCATTTCATGTATGCGCGAAATGCCTTAAAAATGGCTTTAAAATGGATTTGGAGCATGGAGACGATTATCTCGGGATTGCAAGATAACCAAACAAAACTTTTAGTGGATTTCTACTTATTTTATTAAATATCATCTCCACCAAACAGGACAAGCTTGCATCTGTTATAGTTTTGGAGAAAAATGTGTTCATTTCATGTATGCGCGAAATGCCTTAAAAATGGCTTTAAAATGGATTTGGAGCATGGAGACGATTATCTCGGGATTGCAAGATAACCAAACAAAACTTTTAGTGGATTTCTACTTATTTTATTAAATATCATCTCCACCAAACAGGACAAGCTTGCATCTGTTATAGTTTTGGAGAAAAATGTGTTCATTTCATGTATGCGCGAAATGCCTTAAAAATGGCTTTAAAATGGATTTGGAGCATGGAGACGATTATCTCGGGATTGCAAGATAACCAAACAAAACTTTTAGTGGATTTCTACTTATTTTATTAAATATCATCTCCACCAAACAGGACAAGCTTGCATCTGTTATAGTTTTGGAGAAAAATGTGTTCATTTCATGTATGCGCAAAATGCCTTAAAAATGGCTTTAAAATGGATTTGGAGCATGGAGACGATTATCTCGGGATTGCAAGATAACCAAACAAAACTTTTAGTGGATTTCTACTTATTTTATTAAATATCATCTCCACCAAACAGGACAAGCTTGCATCTGTTATAGTTTTGGAGAAAAATGTGTTCATTTCATGTATGCGCGAAATGCCTTAAAAATGGCTTTAAAATGGATTTGGAGCATGGAGACGATTATCTCGGGATTGCAAGATAACCAAACAAAACTTTTAGTGGATTTCTACTTATTTTATTAAATATCATCTCCACCAAACAGGACAAGCTTGCATGTGTTATAGTTTTGGAGAAAAATGTGTTCATTTCATGTATGCGCAAAATGCCTTTGAAATGGCTTTAAAATGGATTTGGAGCATGGAGACGATTATCTCAGGATGGCAATATAAACAAACGAAACTTTTAGTAGATTTCTACTTATTTTATTAAATATTATCTCCACCAAACAGGACAAGCTTGCATCTGTTATAGTTTTGGAGAAAAATGTGTTCATTTCATGTATGCGCGAAATGCCTTAAAAATGGCTTTAAAATGGATTTGGAGCATGGAGACGATTATCTCGGGATTGCAATATAACCAAACAAAACTTTTAGTGGATTTCTACTTATTTTATTAAATATCATCTCCACCAAACAGGACAAGCTTGCATCTGTTAAAGTTTTGGAGAAAAATGTGTTCATTTCATGTATGCGCGAAATGCCTTAAAAATGGCTTTAAAATGGATTTGGAGCATGGAGACGATTATCTCGGGATTGCAAGATAACCAAACAAAACTTTTAGTGGATTTCTACTTATTTTATTAAATATCATCTCCACCAAACAGGACAAGCTTGCATCTGTTATAGTTTTGGAGAAAAATGTGTTCATTTCATGTATGCGCGAAATGCCTTAAAAATGGCTTTAAAATGGATTTGGAGCATGGAGACGATTATCTCGGGATTGCAAGATAACCAAACAAAACTTTTAGTGGATTTCTACTTATTTTATTAAATATCATCTCCACCAAACAGGACAAGCTTGCATCTGTTATAGTTTTGGAGAACAATGTGTTCATTTCATGTATGCGCGAAATGCCTTAAAAATGGCTTTAAAATGGATTTGGAGCATGGTGACGATTATCTCGGGATTGCAAGATAACCAAACAAAACTTTTAGTGGATTTCTACTTATTTTATTAAATATCATCTCCACCAAACAGGACAAGCTTGCATCTGTTATAGTTTTGGAGAAAAATGTGTTCATTTCATGTATGCGCGAAATGCCTTAAAAATGGCTTTAAAATGGATTTGGAGCATGGAGACGATTATCTCGGGATTGCAATATAACCAAACAAAACTTTTAGTGGATTTCTACTTATTTTATTAAATATCATCTCCACCAAACAGGACAAGCTTGCATCTGTTATAGTTTTGGAGAAAAATGTGTTCATTTCATGTATGCGCGAAATGCCTTAAAAATGGCTTTGAAATGGATTTGGAGCATGGAGACGATTATCTCGGGATTGCAAGATAACCAAACAAAACTTTTAGTGGATTTCTACTTATTTTATTAAATATCATCTCCACCAAACAGGACAAGCTTGCATCTGTTATAGTTTTGGAGAAAAATGTGTTCATTTCATGTATGCGCGAAATGCCTTAAAAATGGCTTTAAAATGGATTTGGAGCATGGAGACGATTATCTCGGGATTGCAAGATAACCAAACAAAACTTTTAGTGGATTTCTACTTATTTTATTAAATATCATCTCCACCAAACAGGACAAGCTTGCATCTGTTATAGTTTTGGAGAAAAATGTGTTCATTTCATGTATGCGCGAAATGCCTTAAAAATGGCTTTAAAATGGATTTGGAGCATGGAGACGATTATCTCGGGATTGCAAGATAACCAAACAAAACTTTTAGTGGATTTCTACTTATTTTATTAAATATCATCTCCACCAAACAGGACAAGCTTGCATCTGTTATAGTTTTGGAGAAAAATGTGTTCATTTCATGTATGCGCGAAATGCCTTAAAAATGGCTTTAAAATGGATTTGGAGCATGGAGACGATTATCTCGGGATTGCAAGATAACCAAACAAAACTTTTAGTGGATTTCTACTTATTTTATTAAATATCATCTCCACCAAACAGGACAAGCTTGCATCTGTTATAGTTTTGGAGAAAAATGTGTTCATTTCATGTATGCGCGAAATGCCTTAAAAATGGCTTTAAAATGGATTTGGAGCATGGAGACGATTATCTCGGGATTGCAAGATAACCAAACAAAACTTTTAGTGGATTTCTACTTATTTTATTAAATATCATCTCCACCAAACAGGACAAGCTTGCATCTGTTATAGTTTTGGAGAAAAATGTGTTCATTTCATGTATGCGCGAAATGCCTTAAAAATGGCTTTAAAATGGATTTGGAGCATGGAGACGATTATCTCGGGATTGCAATATAACCAAACAAAACGTTTAGTGGATTTCTACTTATTTTATTAAATATCATCTCCACCAAACAGGACAAGCTTGCATCTGTTATAGTTTTGGAGAAAAATGTGTTCATTTCATCTATGCGCGAAATGCCTTAAAAATGGCTTTAAAATGGATTTGGAGCATGGAGACGATTATCTCGGGATTGCAAGATAACCAAACAAAACTTTTAGTGGATTTCTACTTATTTTATTAAATATCATCTCCACCAAACAGGACAAGCTTGCATCTGTTATAGTTTTGGAGAAAAATGTGTTCATTTCTAGTGATGAGCGAGTACTAAAAAGCTCGGGTGCTCGAAGCTCGGGCCGAGCCTCCCAAGATACTCGTGTACTCGGCCCGAGCAACGAGCCCAATGTTATCCTATGGGAGACCCGAGTATTTTTGTGAAATGACCTCCCGGCAGCATGGAGAAACCCTAAAAATGTCACAAAAGTCTCAGAAGAGTGCTCAAATGACATGGCAACAGCATGGGGAAGACCCCTTGAAGCATTTATCACTCAAAAGTCACAGCTGTGAACAATTTTGTCCGCGTTTTACGCCATTTTTACGGACTCACCAGAAAACCTTCCAAAATGACCCCAAAATGATTTTTCATGGCGGAAATGTTAAGGGCACATACCCAATAGTGAGATAGAGCTGGTGTATGTTACTTTTTGAGATCAATACATGAAAGATTTTACGTGAAAACATTGTGTGGCACTCCGATGTCCCTGAGAAGAGACGTACATGAAGGCCTCTTGAGTCTAATGTGCCCATTTTGAGGAAGTGAGTCTTTGTAGTATTTTCCTTTGCCAGGGCAGTCCTAAATTGTGAGGTTCACCAATGCCCCTGCATACAGACGTGCATGAGGGCCTGTAAACCTGAAGTGCCCATTGGAAGGAAGTGGGTGTATTATAGTATAGCCCTTAGGCAGGGAAGCCAAACATTGGGAGGCTCCACGTTGTCCCTGGATAGAGACGTGCATGAAGGCCTGTAAACCTGAAGTGCCCATTGGAAGGAAGTGGGTGTATTATAGTATAGCCCTTAGGCAGGGAAGCCAAACATTGGGAGGCTCCACGTTGTCCCTGGATAGAGACGTGCATGAAGGCCTGTAAACCTGAAGTGCCCATTGGAAGGAAGTGGGTGTATTATAGTATAGCCCTTAGGCAGGGAAGCCAAACATTGGGAGGCTCCACGTTGTCCCTGGATAGAGACGTGCATGAAGGCCTGTAAACCTGAAGTGCCCATTGGAAGGAAGTGGGTGTATTATAGTATAGCCCTTAGGCAGGGAAGCCAAACATTGGGAGGCTCCACGTTGTCCCTGGATAGAGACGTGCATGAAGGCCTGTAAACCTGAAGTGCCCATTGGAAGGAAGTGGGTGTATTATAGTATAGCCCTTAGGCAGGGAAGCCAAACATTGGGAGGCTCCACGTTGTCCCTGGATAGAGACGTGCATGAAGGCCTGTAAACCTGAAGTGCCCATTGGAAGGAAGTGGGTGTATTATAGTATAGCCCTTAGGCAGGGAAGCCAAACATTGGGAGGCTCCACGTTGTCCCTGGATAGAGACGTGCATGAAGGCCTGTAAACCTGAAGTGCCCATTGGAAGGAAGTGGGTGTATTATAGTATAGCCCTTAGGCAGGGAAGCCAAACATTGGGAGGCTCCACGTTGTCCCTGGATAGAGACGTGCATGAAGGCCTGTAAACCTGAAGTGCCCATTGGAAGGAAGTGGGTGTATTATAGTATAGCCCTTAGGCAGGGAAGCCAAACATTGGGAGGCTCCACGTTGTCCCTGGATAGAGACGTGCATGAAGGCCTGTAAACCTGAAGTGCCCATTGGAAGGAAGTGGGTGTATTATAGTATAGCCCTTAGGCAGGGAAGCCAAACATTGGGAGGCTCTACGTTGTCCCTGGATAGAGACCTGTTAGGTTCTTAGTGCCTCCGTGCTTGCATTTAAAAATTGCACGTGTGTGCCTGTTGGTGGCAGCTTTCCGCTGCATTTGTGTGAGTTTTGCACAAACTTGGATATAACACACAAGTCTAGTGAATACACATCAGCACAGCATTGCAAAATGCGCAAGGGCGTTGTCAACGAACAAGGAAGTGGACGTGATGGTGGTGCAGGCAGACACCGAGGTTGTGTGCAAGCTCTAATTTCGCCACAACAAAGGGCCACATCTAGTCGCTCGCACGTCCTGTCCCAAATTCTTGGGGACCGCAGCAGTACACCCCTCTTGAACCAAGACCAGTGTCAACAGGTTGTTAGTTGGATAGCGGATAATGCTTCCAGTCAGATTGGCACCACCACAAACACTCTGTCTTCCACACGGTCAAGTGTCAGTAGCCGTGATACTGCACCGCACATTTCAGAACCTGATCCTCCTTCCTACCACCAGGCCGAGTACACGTCCACGGACATTACTGATCCCACACTTGGACACTCGGAATAGCTGTTCGTTCACGTTTCCATTCACAAATTCTGGCCTCTCGCCAGCTCCTGTTGAAGTGGGCCATGACGAGATTGTATGTACAGATGCACAAATATTTGAGCAGCCACGTTCTCACGAAGTTGGCAACGTGTCTCAACAAGGGGTGGCCGATGATGAGACACAATTGTCAGGAAGTCAGGAGGAGGAGCAGGGTGCGGAAGAGGAAGACGACGTGGTGGATGATCCAGTAACTGACCCAACCTGGCAGGAGGATATGCAGAGCGAGGACAGCAGTGCACAGGGGGAGGGAGGCGTAGCATCACAACAGGCAGTAAGAAGCAGAGTGGTGGCCCCAGGCAGACGTCAGTCAACTGTTCCCCGGAACAACACGACACAAGGTGCCTGTACAAATGTTAGGTCTTCCCGAGTCTGGCTGTAATACTATTGTATGTATTGAGGATTTCGATTGCGTTAGGGCAATGACAACCAGAGACGAGTTCTTGGTGCAAGACATTTATAATATGCAACCAGCAAATATGTACATAAACGGAACAAAAACACAGTAGAACATAAATACAGGAAATACCTTCCAGGGACTGAGCGAAAGGGAATTCCCGGTACCGCGCACCGGACTCCCCCAGGGAGACCACCAACAGCAAACCCCTATACAGGGACTGTCTGGCAATCACCCCAGAAGCCCTAAATGCGCAGCAGCCGGGACACAAAAGGGCAATAGGTAAGTCGAAAAATGTCTGTACGTGATGTGAGTCCAGAGTGGTATTAAACGGAAGGAACCGGGCAGAAGTTCCGACCAAAGACGGCAAACGGAGTCCAGGTACAGCTAGATGATACCAGATGAAGTCCAGAGTCGGTGTCGGTTGTTTTCCAAGAGGATCCGAATAACAATCAGGAACCAAAAGCAGCAGGGCAGGAGCACACAGGAAGCAGTATACTCAGGCACTGGACTAAGCTTTAGGGGCGGCTTTTAAACAGATGGACAGGAAGTAGGGCAACATAACAGAAAACTCCATGTTAACAAAGGGCAAGCTCTTTCAAAAGAAAACTGGAAAACCAGGAACTCTGACACTGGCAGTTTTTTAAGTTGGCTCCAGATGATTCTAAAAAGGCCATTTGCAACACCTGCCATGCCAGCATCACCAGGGGTACCAAAACTAGCAGCCTGACCACCACCAGCATGATCAGGCACATGTCAGCCAAGCACCCGACTTTGTGGGAAGTACAACAGAGTCGAGGAGCAGTGCTTGCTGATGTCACTGCTACGTCTTCGCTGGTTGTGCATGCGAGCCAATCCCCTGTCCATGCTGCCTGCGAACAAGCCTCCTCCACTCCTGCACCTGCAGTTGCCTACGCAGAAAGAACACCATCATCAAGCACGTCCTTGTCCCAGCGCAACGTTCAGTTATCCATTCAGGAAACCTTTGAGCGCAGGCGCAAATACACTGCCAACACCCCACATGCCACAGTTCTAAATGCTAACATTTCGCGACTGCTTGCGCTGGAAATGTTGCCTTTTAGGCTGGTTGAGACAGAAGCATTCCGCGAACTGATGGTGGCAGCTGTCCCACGTTACTCGGTCCACAGCCGCCACTATTTCTCCCTGTGTGCCGTCCCCGCATTGCATAACTAACCACGTGTCACAAAACATCACACGTGCCCGGAACAACGCTGTTTCAGCCAAAGTCCACCTAACCACAGACACGTGGACAAGTGCATGTGGGCAAGGCCGCTACATCTCGTTGACGTCACACTGGGTTAATATTGTGCAAGCTGGGACCCAGTCTGAGCGAGGGACGGAATACGTCCTTCACACACCAAGTTTTGCAGGCCCTACCTCAGTCAGGGTTTCACACACACTCTACAGCTCCGGAATGTCATGCTCCTCAGCCTCCTCCTCCTCCTGCGCATCCTGATCCACTTTACCCTCCACACCAGTCCCAAGCTGTAAGTGTCGCTGGCGGAGGAGGGGACGGTGCGCTCTCCCACTGCTCGGGTCCGGCTGACGCAGCTCTACGGCTGCTGCTGCTCGTTGGCTCGAGCGATGGCCGGATCCCGGGGACTCGAGCGGCGCTACTCGCCCGTGAGTGAAAAGGGGTGGTTTGGGTTTTGGGGATATTGTCCGTGACGCCACCCACGGTTGTGGTGATTGTGTGGACACCACCGCTGCTCTGGACGGGGATCCCGGGAGCCTGTGACAGGGAGCAGCTTTGTTGTTATTTCTCCCCTACGTGGGTAGGGGGGTTGGTTGTCCCGGGGCCTGGTGATGGGGTAGAGATGGATGACAGGCGGGTTGCGGGGCCTGATGAAGTGCATGGTCGCAGGGGCAGCGCTGTGCCGCACGGCACGGAGGTACTCACTCAGCCCAATGATGATGACACAGTTCAGGGTAAAACAAGTGGCTGGATGGACAGGTCACTCGGACGGCTGCGGTTGTTCCTCCCTGCAGGTTAGTGATGACTGTCTCTCCCTGCACCGAAGTTAAGTGTTGGTAGTGATGGTTTCCCAACGGTAACCCGCTCCCTGACCTGGATATGGGCCGGAGGAGCCCCTTTTGCCCACAGGCGCTGGCCCTGGGAGACGGTTGCCCTTGCCGGTGGCTGTGTCTCCCCTTCACGGTTGTACGGTTGCCTTCTATCTGGACTTGGCTGTTTGGAAACCCTGAGGTCCCCTTCAATAACGGATTTGGCAAATTCACGGCGACACCAAGCCTTGCCGGGATCCGAAAGTCCTCTGCCAATGGTGCTGGCTTCGCTTTGTATACCGGTCCGGTACGGCCGGGTCACCACCCGTCCACGGTCCTTACGGCAGACTCCAATCGGCCTCCACTGCAGACGGTCAGCACATCCTGCCAACCTTGCTGTCCTGTCCAGGCCACACACCCGGACCAACTTCAGGCTCTTTGCTGTCACTTTTCTCCTCTCTACTACTTTCCTCCTTCCACTTCCTTAGCTTAACTCTCACTGCCTGTGTTTTCCCTCCTCCTCGGTGGGTGGAGACCAACCGCCTGGCTCCACACCCTGGTGTGGACAACAGCCCCTGGGGAAGGCAACAAGGATTTTGTGTTTTGACTATGATATGCCTGCAGGGAGTGTGGGGTGTTTAAGTGTTGTGCTCTGTGGCCCCTGGCTTGTCCAGGGCGACACAGAAGCACTGCAGCACTGCCTCGGCGAAGCGGCAACAGGCAGTGCTGAAGCTAATCTGCATAGGTGACAAACCCCACAATGCAGAAGAGGTGTGGACAGCTCTGAAACAGCAGGCAGATCACTGGCTCACAACTCTGAACCTAAAGCCAGGAAAGGTGGTGTGTGACAATGGCCGGAACCTGGTGGCGGCTTTGAGGCGAGGCCAGCTGACACATGTTCCATGCTTGGCCCATGTGCTCAACCTCGAGGTTCAGCGGTTTCTAAAGTCATAGTCAGAGCTGTCTGATCTGCTGGTAAAAGTTCGCCGCCTGTCTGCACATTTTCGAAAGTCACCTACTGCTTCAGCCGGCCTTGCCGCCTTAAGACGCCGTTTGCATCTTCCGGCACACAGACTGGTGTGTGATGTCCCCACGCGTTGGAATTCAACTCTGCACATGTTGGTCAGGATATGTGAGCAGAAGAGGGCAGTTGTTGAGTACCTGCATCACCTAAGCCGTCGGGAAATGGGTCAAACTCCACACATAACACCTGAGGAGTGGAGATGGATGTCCGACCTATGCACCATCCGCCAAAACTTTGAGGACTACAACAAGATGGTGAGCGGCGATGACGACATTATTAGCGTCACCATACCGCTTCTCTGCCTTCTAAAATGGTCTCTGCTCAGAAAACAAACATGATGCATTGCAGGCGGAGCGCGATGAGTTTCAGCAAGAAACAGTAGTGGGTGTGGGTGATGATAACACACAGCCCAGCCTCGTCTCATCACAACGTGCAGTGGAGGACTATGACGAGGAGGAGGATGAAGACATGGAGCAACTCTCTGGCCAAATTGAGGATATGACATGCAGTCATATCCTCGGTTCAGCGTGGCTGGCCAGAGGACAGGGTAGATGATGAGGAGGAGGAGGACAGCATGTTCAGTCATCGTGTCGGTCAGGATACTGAAGTGATGGCTGTTAAGAGTCTGGCACACATGGCTGACTTTATGGTAAGCTGCCTGTCTCGTGACCCTCGCGTTAAGAACATCTTGGCCGACAATCATTACTGGTTGGTAACACTGTTAGACCCACGCTAAAAGGAGAACTTTATGTCTCTTATTCCCGAGGCGGAGAGGTCAGGCAAAATGCAGCAGTTCCAGAAGGCCATAGTCACGGAAGTAGGCAAAGCATTCCCCTCACAAAACGCTAGCGGCATAGGTCATGAATCAGTGGACAACCGAGGCGTACAGCCGAGAGAGGCACAAGTCCAATCCGCCAGAGGTAGGGGAACAGTCTTTAAGATGTGTGACAGTTTTCTCAGCCCCTCACGTACCACAGCCCCTGAGGTGCGGGGTAGTGCCACAAGAAATCCTAAGTTTGCCCAGATGCTGAAGGAGTACCTTGCAGATCGAACAACTGTACTCCGACATTCCTCTGTGCCTTACAATTATTGGGTATCCAAGCTGGACACGTGGCATGAATTGGCTCTCTACGCCTTGGAAGGCCTGGCCTGCCCTGCTGCTAGCGTTTTGTCAGAGCGTGTTTTTAGTGCCGCAGGTGGAATCATTACAGATAAACGCACCCGCCTGTCAACTGAAAATGCTGACAAGCTGACTCTGATCAAGATGAACAAGGGTTGGATTGGGCCAGACTTCACCACACCACCAGCAAATGAGAGCGGAATTTAAAGTTTGCCATGTACCTCCACTCACCCATGGGTACACACTTCTGGAGTTTGGCTAATCGCTGGACTGCTCCTCCTTCTCCTCATGCGCCACCATGATGATGACCGTTACAAATTGCAATACTTAGGCCTTTGTTTCAGGTATACCCCCAGTGGTAAATTTTTTCGCCCATTCTTTGCAGAATGGACATTACAACGACAGGAGACCCACTCCTTTGCAATGGGAACAATGTTTTGAGGCCCTCATGCACGTCTCTATCCAGGGACAACGTGGAGCCTGACGCTGCCACCGACTGCCACACACGTGCTGTTTTTAAATGCAAGCACGGACGCAATAAGAACCTAACTGGTTTTTAGGAGCGACAATTACTGAGAAGTCTGACACTATCAGACACTGCTGACTGACGTGTATTATACACTAGACTTGTGCGTTATATAATAGTTTGTGCAAAACGCGCACCTGTACCCTGCCACCGACTGCCACACACGTGCTGTTTTTAAATGCAAGCACGGACGCAATAAGAACCTAACTGGTTTTTAGGAGCGACAATTACTGAGAAGTCTGACACTATCAGACACTGCTGACTGACGTGTATTATACACTAGACTTGTGCGTTATATAATAGTTTGTGCAAAACGCGCACCTGTACCCTGCCACCGACTGCCACACACGTGCTGTTTTTAAATGCAAGCACGGACGCAATAAGAACATAACTGGTTTTTAGGAGCGACAATTACTGAGAAGTCTGACACTATCAGACACTGCTGACTGACGTGTATTATACACTAGACTTGTGCGTTATATAATAGTTTGTGCAAAACGCGCACCTGTACCCTGCCACCGACTGCCACACACGTGCTGTTTTTAAATGCAAGCACGGACGCAATAAGAACATAACTGGTTTTTAGGAGCGACAATTACTGAGAAGTCTGACACTATCAGACACTGCTGACTGACGTGTATTATACACTAGACTTGTGCGTTATATAATAGTTTGTGCAAAACGCGCACCTGTACCCTGCCACCGACTGCCACACACGTGCTGTTTTTAAATGCAAGCACGGACGCAATAAGAACATAACTGGTTTTTAGGAGCGACAATTACTGAGAAGTCTGACACTATCAGACACTGCTGACTGACGTGTATTATACACTAGACTTGTGCGTTATATAATAGTTTGTGCAAAACGCGCACCTGTACCCTGCCACCGACTGCCACACACGTGCTGTTTTTAAATGCAAGCACGGACGCAATAAGAACATAACTGGTTTTTAGGAGCGACAATTACTGAGAAGTCTGACACTATCAGACACTGCTGACTGACGTGTATTATACACTAGACTTGTGCGTTATATAATAGTTTGTGCAAAACGCGCACCTGTACCCTGCCACCGACTGCCACACACGTGCTGTTTTTAAATGCAAGCACGGACGCAATAAGAACATAACTGGTTTTTAGGAGCGACAATTACTGAGAAGTCTGACACTATCAGACACTGCTGACTGACGTGTATTATACACTAGACTTGTGCGTTATATAATAGTTTGTGCAAAACGCGCACCTGTACCCTGCCACCGACTGCCACACACGTGCTGTTTTTAAATGCAAGCACGGACGCAATAAGAACATAACTGGTTTTTAGGAGCGACAATTACTGAGAAGTCTGACACTATCAGACACTGCTGACTGACGTGTATTATACACTAGACTTGTGCGTTATATAATAGTTTGTGCAAAACGCGCACCTGTACCCTGCCACCGACTGCCACACACGTGCTGTTTTTAAATGCAAGCACG